>NW_006921916.1:122098-125582 GCF_000298275.1 Orycteropus afer afer
GGCCTCTTCCTTCTTCCTAGTCTGTCTCAGTCTATAAGCTGGGCTGTTACCTGTGCACCAGGTGCATCTCGCTGGGTTTTAAATACCAGAGGCTCAGCCTCAAAACTCACGTCTACATGTCAGCACAGTAGGACAAACTGACAGACAAGTTTGTCTTGCTGTTGGAGACCTCTTGTATCACCCCCACCTGGATCCTTGTGGCTGACTGTTCCTCTGTCTGGCTTCCTGTCTTTTAATCCCCTTTCTCCTGCTCTTCCGGCCTGCTACTCCAGGTGGGCCTGAGTTTCCTCTCCTCACCTAACCCCTTCGGCTGATTGCTCTTCTCTATGGCTTCCTGGCTTTTAATCCCCTTTCTCCTGCTCTTCCCGCCTGCTACTTTGGGCATCCCTAAGTTGTCTCTCCTCACCTGTAACCCTGGGGCATGAGAGATAGCACATAAACAGATATATGTACACCTATGTTCATCGAAGCACAATTTACTATAGCAAAGAGATAGAAACAACCTAACTGCCCATCAACGGATGAGTGGATAACCAAATTATGGTACATGCACACAATGTAATACTATGCCACATTAAAGAACAAGAAGGGATACACAAATCATCTTACAACATGGATGAACCTGGAGGACATTATGCTGAGTGAAACAAGTCAATCACAGAAAGACAAGTACTGTATGAGCCCATTACTGTAAAAAAAAACAAAGAAGGGTTTGCTTGGGAAAGGGAACTCACTTTGTAGGGTACCGGGATGGAGAGAGAAGGGGAGGGATTAATTTCGGGCTAGTTGGGGCCCACACACTGATGCAGGTAGGGGGAGGGATATACGGAAAGGATCTGTGACCACCATGATAACATTAGGAAATGGGAAGACACCGAATTGTGCACATAAAAGACAGATGACAGATGCTAATACCAACCAATGTGTCCACAATATTGCATTGCCATTAACACCAAACATGACATTACCATAATAAATATCTATGCACCAAATGAAAGTGCTCAAAAATATGTAAAGAAAATCAAATGAATTGAAAGGGAAAACAGACAACTCTACAATAGTAGTAGTAGACTTGAACACAGCATTTTCAAAGAGGGACAGAACAACAACAACAACAACAAAAACTCAACAAAGATACAGAAGAATTCAACAATGCAATCAACCAACTTCATCTCATACAAATATACCGAGCACTCCACCCAACAAATGCACAATGTACATTCTTCTCCAGTGCACATGGATCATTCTCCAGAATAGACCATATGTTAGAACACAAAACAAGCCTCAATAAATTCAAAAACACTGTAATACTACAAGCCTCTTCTTGGATCACAATGCTATAAAGTTAGAAATCAGTAATAGGAAGATCAAGGAAAAAATATCAAATACATGGAAATGAATTATAAACTGCTAAAAAATTACTGGGTAACAGAAAAAATAAAGTGTGAAATAAAAAAAAATCCTAGAAAGAAATGAGAGTGAAGATGCAACTTAGCAAAACCTTTGGGACACAGCAAAAGCAGTACACAGAGGTCAATTTATAGCAATAAATACACACATCAAAAAACAGGGAAGACTCAAAATCAACACTTTAACTCAACAACTCCAACAATTAGAGTAACAAAAGAAACTTACAGTACCCAGAAGTAAGGAAACAATAAAGACTAGAGCAGAAATAAATGAAGCAGGAAAAAAAAAAAAAAAAAAAAAAAAAGCCAATAAAGAAAATCAACAAAAGCAGTTGGTTCTTTGAAAAGATTAACAAAATTGACAAACAACTGGCAAATTTAACAAAGGAAAAGAAAGATGCAAGCAACATGAATAATAAATGAAAAGGATGATATCACAACAGAACCAACTAAAATTAAGATAATAACAGAATATTCTGAAGAACTGTACAACAGATTCGAGAACCTAGAAGAGATGCACAAGTTTCTGAAAACCCAAGACTTACCTAAGCTATACCAGTCCAAGATAGAATACTTCAACAAATCCATAACAAAAGAAGAAGCTGAACAGGTCATAAGAAACTTCCCACAGAAAGCATACTGGCCCAGAATGCAACACTGGTGAATTTTACCAAACATTCCGGGAAGAGTTGACACCTATACTACTCAAATTATTCCAGAATATAGAAAAAGATGGAATACTCCCAAATTCATTCTATGAAGCAAGCATAACACTGATACTATAACCAGGGAAAGACAGCACTGAAAACGTAAACTACAGACCAATATCCTTCATGAATATAGATGCAAAAATCTTCAACAAAATCCTAGCAAAAAGAATCTAACAATATACCAAAATAAAATAATAATAATACCTCATGATCAAGTGGGATTCATACCAGGTATGCAAGGATGGTTCAACATCAGAAAACCTATCTATGCAATCCACTACATAAACAAAAGAAAAGAATCATATAATTTTATTAATCAACACAGAAAAGGCATTCAATAAAATTCAACACGCATTCCTATTCAAAACTCTCAGCAAAACAGGGATAGAGGGGAAAATCCTCAGTGTAATAAAGGGGACATAAGCAAAGCCAACAGCCAACATTATTGTTAACAGAAAGACTCAAAGCATTCCCCTTGCAAATGGGAACCAGACAAGGATACCCTCTACCACCATTTCTATTTAACACTGTATTGGAAAGTTCTATCCAGGGCAATAAGGCAATAAAGAGAAATAAGAGGCATCAAAATAGGCAAAGAAGTAGTAACCATAAAAGCTATCTCTATTTGCAAATTACATGACCTTATGCATAGAAAACCCAAGACACTCAGGAAAAACAAAAAACAAAAAAAAAACTTACTAGAACTAATAGGTTTAGCAAAGTGGCAGGATACAAGGTCAATATAAAAAAATTAGTTAGTTGGATTCCTCTACATAAAAAGAGGCCTCTGAGAAGGAAATAAGGAAAACAATACCACTTACAACAGGTACCAAAAAGATTCTCCTGCTCTTCTGGCCTGCTACTCTGGGCGGGCCTGAGTTTCCCCTTCTCACCTAATTCCTTTGGCTGACTGCTCTTCTGTCTGGGTTCAAGGCTTTTATCCCCTTTCTCCTGCTTTCCGGCCTGTTACTCTGGCGTCCCTGCGTTGTCTCTCCTCACCTGTAACCCTGGGGCTGACTGCTCTTCTGTACCAAACATATGATCTACTATGCCAGGAATGACAGTTTGAAAAGGAATGGCATGTCATTCATCATCACAAAGGATGCTTCAATGACCCAAATTTATGACCATAAATTGAGGGGGGCAGAATTTCAACCAGGCACAGGGAAAAGAAAAAAAAAAATGCTGAAAACTAGGATCTGGTAGGGGAAGATTAAGAATAATAATAAAAAGGACAAAAGTATTAATACTATCAGTTGGTTTGAAACAGACAAATACAAGCAAATAATCACCGGGAAAAACAAAGCAAAAAAGAAAAAATTGGTGGAGGACTGGGTAGGGCACCCAGGCTCTGTCTGAGCACAC
>NW_006921916.1:127693-133248 GCF_000298275.1 Orycteropus afer afer
AACCAGAGATATCAGTTGGCAAGTGAGGACAACTACAAACAAAAAGAGGGAAAAGACTGTGTAGTTACAGAACTTGGATTGGATAAGAAAAAAAAAAAAAAAACTCATCAATATGCTGCCTACAAGAGACACACCTCACAGATAAAGACAAAAACAGACCAAAAATCAAACGTTGGAAAAAGATATATGAAGCAAATGGTAACTGTAAGAGAGCAGGAGTGGCAATCTGGTGATTCCTTCAAAAGGCGGAATTAGAAATACCATTTGACCCAGCCATTCCATTACTACGTATATACTCTTGGTGGGACTGTAGAATGGTACAACCATTGCGGAAAGCAATATGGTGATTCCTTCAAAAGCTGGAATTAGAAATACCATTTGACCCAGCCATTCCTTTACTAGGTATATACCCTAAAGAAGTGAGAGCCATGACAAGAACAGATATATGCACACCCATGTTCACTGCAGCACTATTTATAAAGCCAAAAGATGGAAACAACCTAGGTGCCCATCAACTGAGGAATGGATAACCAAACTATGGTATATACACACAATGGAATACTATGCAATGCTAAAGAATAACGTAGAATCTGCAAAACACCACATAATGTGGATGAACTTGGAGGACATTATGCTAAGTGAAATAAGACAATAGAAAAGGACAAATACTGTACTAGTCTGTTATTCTAAAAGTTAAGGAAACATTTATCTACAGAAGGAAATTTTCTTTGTTGGTTACAAGGGTTGGGAGGGGAGGGGAGGGAACGCCGTTAGATAGATAGAGGTAAGTATTGATTTGGGTGAAGAGGGGTGAAGAGAAGAGCAATGTACCAAATGTGACTCACCAATACGGTAGCACTGAGGATGAGAAAGACATAGAGAGGTACATGGGAGGTACAGACAACATAGATGAACCCTTTTGTACATATAGTACTGTGTTGTCAGTGAAGGTTAACATGGGTATATGGGTGGATAGATGGGTGGACAGGCTGAACGATTAGGTATGTCTATGAAATGGGGAGTGTATCCAAAAACATATATAGGGTTGGCAGACAATGGCCCTACAAGTTTATGTGAAGTATCAGAATTCCCAGATGTATAGTAGAGTTGATAAGGAGCAAGACTGTCATCATTGCTTGGTCACAGCCAGCTACCCAGAGGGTAGTTGAACCTGCGGACTTGGGACCATAGTCACAGGGGACATCAAGCTCAATTGGCATAACATACTATACAAACCATTGTTCCATCTCCTACTTTGGTGAGTAGCGACTGGGATCTTAAAAGCTAGCAAGCTGCCATCTAGATGCAACAATGGGTCTCTCCTCATCCAGAGCAAAGAATGAAGAAAACCAAAATTCATGGAAACAATTAGTCCTAGCGACTGGTACACCATCCCATCTGCAACCTATATGACTATGAGACCAGAAGAACTAGATGGTGCCCGCTTACCAGTCATCCACTTGGAAGGGTATCTATGTAGGAGATCCTTGATAGAGAGGAAGAACAATGTGGAACAAAACTCAAAATCATTTGGAGAAAAAAAAAAAAAAAATGGAGGGGACTAGGTTTGCTGGTCCGATAGAGCCTGGTAGAACCACTGAGACTATGGCCCCTAGCTGCCCTTCAGATCCGGAATTAAACCCACACCTGTGGTTTCCAGACAAACAAAATACAGGCATTTGAGTTGAATATTTACCTCAAGTAGATACACTCCTTGGAGAAAACAATCATCAGAGAAAGAAGGGCTGTTCATGCACAGGGAGACAGCTCAGCGGCAGGAGAGCATGGAGGGATGGACACAGGGAAGAGGTAACTGTGAGGAGGGAGTGGGAGGGGAGCTGTTGCATTGTGGTAAACTGTGGTCAATATCATGAGACAAAATATATGTGAATCACTGTATGGAAAGTGAATTTTCTCTGTAAACCCTCACCCAAATCACAATTTAATTAATTAATTAAAAATAAAAAAAGAGAGAACCTACAGATTGGGAAAAAATATTTGGCTATGACGTATCTGACAAGGGACTTATCTCCAAAATTTATAGAAAACTTCAACACCTCAACATCAAAAAGACAAACAACCCAATTCAAAAATGGGCATGGGATATAACTGACATTTCACTAAAGAAGATACACTGGGCACCAACAAACATACCAAGAAATGCTCACAATCATTAATTATTAGAGATGCAAATCAAAACAACAATGAGATATCATCTCACCCCAGAAATAACAGCAAAGTTCAACAAGACAGAAAGTAACAAATACAGGCAAGATTGCAGAGACTGGAACTCTCATAAACTGCTGATGAGACTGCAAAATGGTACAACCATTGTGGAAAATGCTATGGCATTTCCTTAAAAAACTGAAAATAGAAAGACCATTTGATCCAGCAATTCCACTACTAGGAATATATACTAAAGAGGTGAGAGACAGGACACAAACAGACATATGCACACCCATGTTCATTGCAGCACAATTCCCGATAGCAAAGAGATGGAAACAACCTAAATGCCCATCAATAGATAACTGGAAAACCAAACTATGGTACATTCACGCAATGTAATACTATGCAATGTTAAAGAATAATGAAGAATGCATAAATCATCTCACAACATGGATGAACTTGGAGGACATTATGCTGAGTGAAATAAATCAATTGCAGAAGAGCAAATAACATATGAGCCCATTATTGTAAAAAGTCAAGGAAAAGTTCACTTAAACCATGAAACCAAACCCACTGCTGCAATCCCATCTGACTCATAGTGAACCCTCCTTGGATTTCTGAGGCAGTATCACTATGGAAGTAGATTGCCCAACCTTCCTTCTGAGGAGTGGCCAGTGAGTTTGAACCGTCAGCCTTCTGGTTAGCAGTCAAATGCCTTAGGCACTATGCCACCAGAGCAGAAAATCAAGGAAAGGCTCACTAAGGGAAGGACTAGTTGGAGTTTTTTATGGTCAGGGATGGTAATTGTAGTATGTAACCAAATGTGCAGACTAGTTGGGGGTTACATGTTGATTTGCGAGGGGAGGCACAGTATGGAAAGAGCCTGTGACCAGCATGACGATACTGGGGAAAGGAAGGAAACTGAAATGTGTACATAAGATATAGTCAACAGAAGCAAATACCAGTATATGCACAATACTACATTACCACTAACATCAAACACCAGGCTATGGATAAATGCAGACAGGTGAGATCAGGTGGAGGTAGGCAATCAGGAATATACCCTAGACCAAGGATAGATTTGGCTAAAAATATTCATACATATGCACTTGGGCTATAAGATTAGCCACATACATTACAGAAGCAACAGAAGGCAGAGTTGGAGTAACTTCTCAGAGACAACCAAACACCCTGATAGAGAGAATCACCAGGCCTGCCAACTCAGGACTGTAGTCTCAGGGTAGACTATGTTCAATTGGCACGACACTGTACATAAAAATTTTGTTCTACAATGTAGTTTGGTTAAGTAACAACTGGGGTCTTAAAAAAGCTTTCAAGCGGCATCTAAGATGCAACTATTTGTCTCCTCTCAAATGAATCAAAGAGTGAAGAAAATCAAAGGCATTTAGAAACAATTAGTCCAAGGATAAGATGGACCACAAGGACCTCAGCCTTCATGACCCCAAGACCAGAACTAGATGGTGCCCGGCTACCAATGCCAACCACTTGGAAAGGGATCAAACCTGAAGTTCCTGGATAGAGTGGGAGGAAGAATGTGGAACAAAATTCAAAAACACAAAAATGACCAGAATTATTGGAGGGACAGATTTGGTGGAAGCCTTGAGACTATGGCTCTCGGTCACCCTTCGGGCCTAGAAATGTACTTACTCTCATGGATTGGCTCTCAGCCCAACAGTAGAAAGACCTTCATGCAGAACACCTACCCCAGGGCGATGCACTTGCCTTCTCTAGAGAGATATATCTCTTGAAGCAATTAGCCATGATACACCAGAGAGGCAGCATTCACAGATGGAAAGCTGGACAGACAGGAATGAACAGTTAAGAAGGGCAGAGGGAGGGGGCAGTTACAGGGATGGGAGGGGATGAGAGTTTGTTATGGTCGGGGATGGTAATTACAGTGTGGAACCAAATGTGCACGAACTGTTGAATGTAAAACAAATTTGCTTTGTAAATTTGCACCCAAAGCACAGTAACATTTAAAAGTGAACTGGAAAAAAAAAAAGCTATTCACACTTAAGTCTGGGCTGGTATGTAGACATGCACTCACACTTGCTTTCAATATAGTTCCAAAGAGATTACAAGGACACTTATATTAAATATTCACCGAGTATTTTCACCACTATGACTATTGCAGGAATTAACTGATGGTGTTTCTAACTCAGCCTAAGGGAAGAATATTACACCATTGCTTTAGAATTAGAAGCAGATTGTCCAACACATCTTTTACAAAACTGGAGAAATTCTTCTAAAGCTACACATACTTGTAAAATTAGCTCTTGAAAGCCACTCAAAGTGTTGAAAATTCCTAAACTATCAACAGTGAATGTTAGTGTTAATTCCTGAGGTTGTGGAGACTCCGGCTTCTAAAAGGCCTTGAACTCTGTTCTTCAGAATAACATCTGTTAAATTGGTTCAAGAGGACGGTGCTTCTGTGGGTATGGATACCAGATAAAGGGGCGTCCCTTCCAATAATTTATTTTTACATTATTATTATTGCTTTGGTTATAGGAGTGCAGAAAAGACTAATCTTCCCATTTTGTTATTCTGAGATTGCAAGTTTCTACTAACATTAAAACTGATTTCTAAGCCTTACTTATTTTAAGGTGGGAATGAAACAAACAGGCAGAGCTTAAACTAAACAGCCTCCAAATCTGAGACATTTAAGAAGTATGTGAACCACAAAGCAAATGAAATGACAAAACAAAAAAGAGTTGAACATAAGATTTCAAAGAGAAGCTCAAGAAGACATAGCAAAGTATTATAAAGAAATGTGCAAAGACCTGGAGTTAGAAAACCAAAAAGGAAGAACACTCAGCATTTATAAGCTGAAAGAACTAAAGACAAAAATTCAAGCCACAAGTGGTAACTGTGAAGGAGTCTATAGGCAAAATATTGAATGATGCAGGAAGCATCAAAAGATGGAAGGAATACACAGAGTCATCGTACTAAAAAAGAAATGATTGATGTTCAACTATTTCAGGAGGTAGCATATAAACAACAACCAATGGTACTAAAAGATGTCCAAGCTGCAATGAAGGAATGGACGAAAAACAAAGCTCCAGGAATTGATGGAATACGCATTGAGGTATTTCAACAAATGGATGGAGCATTGGAGGTGCTTACTCATCTATACCAAGAAATTTTGAAGACAGCTACCTGGCCAAATTACTTTAAGTGATCCCTATTTGTGCCCATTCAAAGGAATGGTGATGTAACACATTGTGGAAAGTATCGAACAATATCATTAATATCACACACAAGTAAAATTTTGCTGAAGGAGAGGCGGGGCAAGATGGCGGACTAGGCAGAAGGATTGCACAGACCCTCTTCAACAAAGAAAAGGGAAACCAATTAACACAGACACAGAA
>NW_006921916.1:140707-221295 GCF_000298275.1 Orycteropus afer afer
AATTATCAGCCATTCAAAAAAAAAAAAAAAAAAATCAGCCATTCAAAAAAAAAGAAAAAAAAAATTTTGCTGAAGATAACTCAAAAATGGTTCCAACAGTATATTGACATGGAACTTCAGGAGCTGAATTCAGAAGAGAACGTAGAACGTGGGGTATCACTGCTGATGTCAGATGGATCTTGGCTGAAAGCAAGATGTTTCCCTGTATTTTACTATGCAAAGGTATTTCACTGTGTGAATCATAACAAATTACGGATAACACTGTGAAGAATGGGAATTCCAAAATACTTAATTGTGCTCATGAAGAACTTATACACAGACCAAGAGGCTGTCATCTAAAAAGAACGAAGGGATAGTACATATTTTAAAATCAGGAAGGGTGTGGATCAGGTTGTATCCTATTACTCAACGGTACTTATTAAGTACCATTCTTATTCAATCTGTATGCTCAGCAAATAATCTGAGAAACTGGACTATATGAAGAACAATGTGGCATCAGGACTGGAGGAAGACTCAGTAACAACCTGTGATATGCAGATGACACAACCTTGCTTGCTGAAAATGAAGATGACTTGATGTACTTATGATGAAGCTCCAAGACTACAGTCTTCAACATGAATCACACAGCAAACAAAAATCTTTACAAATGAACCAACAAACACCATCACAATAAAATGGAGAAAAGTTTGAAGCTGTCAGAGATTTCATTTCACTTGGATCCACAATCTACACTCATGGAAGCACCAGTCAAGAAATAAGACATCATATTGCAGAAGCAATGGTTCCAACACAAAGCTCTCTGAAAAAAATGGGACTTGAAGGCATAAACCACAAAAATTTCAATGAAAAACTACTGGCAATGCAAGAAAGGAATAAATCAGTCTCAGCAGAGACTATTTAGAGTCATGATAATGTGAATCCTAATGAAAACTAGAATGTAATAATATACTACATAGGAAAGAGGACAGCATGGAAGTAGAGTTATAAAAGAACTAAATGTTCACATTATTTTAAGAAAATAAAAATCAATAAAAAAGGTAAGTTGATTTTTCATTCTGTTTTTAGTACCACCAGGTACCTTTGCCAAAATAATTAAAACTATCTATAGAATTTAGGTATGCTTAAAGTTAACTTGAAGTACAATGAAATTTAATATTCATTCAGGTAATAAGGAAAACCACATTTTTATTAAAGTATGACTAATGGATTTTAAAAAGTTTTGGTTATATTAATCAGCAATGCCTTTTGTTAACTATATTAACATTTTGAGGTTCTCCAAAACCCTTTAAATTCATAATTCTCAATCTTCAAAATAACTCTATGAGGTAGGTCCTAAGTAGGGTCAGAGTTCATATACAAGTTGCTTGAAGTTAGATCTGTAACTGGAACTCAGACATTCTGACTCCAAAGCCCACAGCATATTGCCTTTAACTACCCAAAGAGCTGAATCGATGAGTTTAGATTTCCATGTTTCTTTTTTTTAATAAAATAAGAAAATTATTTCACTTTTTTTTTGTTTTGTAAAGGTATACATGAAAATTGATGGGATCGCTAAAAAAAGGATATAAGAAAAATTATAAGCAACACAATCTAACACTAATGAGAAACACTAATGAGATGATGGATTTGATGCCACATGTCAGTGCACTACACACTCCACAGCACAGTGACCATATATGACATTTTAAGGCTATCAACTAAGTCAAAATGGCTTATCTGGAAGATTAATTTAGATTCAACCAAACCTGCTCAAAAAAGCCACTCTACATATCATTTATTGCTTCTGTATCTTTTGCATAAAGATATCACCATGGAAGGATTAAATAGAAACGTGAAATCATTTGTTCATTTATTCATTAATATGTTGTCAAATTCAGTTATCTATACACTATGGTGTTTATTCCATTTTCTGTATTACTAGATATACACATTAAAAAAAATATTTAACTTATTTTTGTGAAGAAATTAAATACTGTCTGAAAAAAACAATCACTTTATTATTGTTCTATAGCAACAAACTTGAAATAAGTCTCACTCAACCCAACTAACTCATTTAAATATCCTTGTTCAATGGATTCTCTTCAGATCTAATTTATACAATTCTCCTGTAGTTAACACTGTTTCACCCTGTTACACAGTATAAAATAAAGAATATATATTTTTTTGTAATTAACATGTTTTCTCTAAGATATGATACAGAACAATTTTTTCACACTTCTTAGCACTCAACTGAAAATGCATCTTTCTTTAAAAGGCACACACATTTACAGGTTCAAATCTTTATTGTTTTAAAATTCTGCATGTCTTTTACAATACAATATTTTGTTATTTAAATGACCTATATGGTTAATGTACAATGAACATTTTTTTTTCTGAAACTCAACCATAAATTACAATTTCATCAATATGATTATTCTGAACAGAGTAATAAAGAAGTTGGGAAGGTCTGAGTGCTTCATTTTAAACTGTCAATGGCACAGACTCTTCCCTTTAGAACCCAGATGACCAATCACTGAAAGTGCTTTTAAAGATTACTGATAATTTATAGCTGATCTTAAATATCAGTCAATCGAATTACAGAGTTCCTTTTTATCTTGAAACATCAAAGGGCATTTAAAAAAATAAATGAAACAATTTGTTTTAGTAATCTATAGAGGCAAACTCAAAAGTATGATTATGTTGCATGCAATAATACTCCTTTTTAAATAGTTTTGAAGAATTTATACATTTTATAAAGAAAGTGTTAAAGAGTGCAAGTATCTGATACTGGTTCACAAAAGGACAAATGCTGGTAATAATAACTAACATTTAACAACTAAGTTCAAGCTAATGTATATTAAACAGGCAATTAATATGGCTATTTATAAGCCACAATGCACAGGGTTCGCCCTTTGAAAAAATGAACTAGTTTGGTCCGCATTTCTAGAGTTTTCTGGGTAAAAATAAAAACAAAATCATTTTAATTAAGCCAGGAGTTTCAATAAATTTATTGTTCCTAAAATGCAGCCAGTTCAAAAGTCAATGTTGTACACCAATGAAGAGTATTGTCACACTGACTTTGTATAAAAAGATGGCCTGTTGATTTTGGAGTGATCAATGAGCACTGTAGGACAGATCAGAAAAATGTCACAGAATGTTATTAATTCCTTCTATAAGTTATACTTTCTTGTTCCAGGATACCGCTTTCACTCTATAAAATTTTGTCCCCAAAGGAACTTTGAATCGGTTTTGCGCCTAGAAAAGAAAGAAAATGTAATCAGTTAAATGACTAAGCCAAATTAAAGAAGTACCCTCCCATCATATTACTCATAGCTGGAATACTGGAGGAGTCTTTGTCAAATGACACAAAATCCACACCTGACCAGCTGAAATATTCTGAGGCACTATTATCAACAGAAGGAAAATCTGATTCTTGCTAAAGTATATGAATGTTAATACAAAGTGAATCTTATGTGACTACTTTAGGTTTCAAACAAATTCCACTAATACAGTTTTAAGTTATCTTAGTATTTTGCAAACTTAGGTCCAAAATAAGAGTGAAGCTGGGAAGAATGGATAGTAGATCTCACTAATTTCTGTGGCAATGGCATTACTACCAGGTATTTTTTGGTTATCAATTTTTTTTTTACATTATTGTACCTTAAGTGGGGGTACAGTATAAAAATAAAAATACATCAAGTCTACCTATAAAAAAAATTTCACCTTTAGTCACCAGTTGGGAGCTCTGGTGGCATAGTGCCTAAGGCATTTGACTGCCAATCAGAAGGCTGGCGGTTCAAACCCACCAGCTACTTCTTGGAAGGAAGGTTGGGCAATCTGCTTCCATAGTGATACTGCTTCAGAAATCCAAGGAGGGGGATGCCCTGGTAGTGAATTTGGTTTGGTTTGGTTTAGTCACCAGTTATGCACATCTCTTCTTTTGCATATGAAACACTAGTCAGAGAACATGAAATCCCTTATAGGGATGGATTGTTGCTAATTTATTCTGATGTCTACTGACAAGTAACATAAATACTTTAAAAACTGCTTGTTAAATTTCACTTTCATTAAATTTAAGCTCAAATTGAAGTGAGCTCAAAGGTCAAGCACTAGTAACAATTTTTAAGTATGATTTAAAAAAAAAAACAAAACAACTCATCGCCATCAAGTCAGATCCAACTCATAGCGACTGCTCCTTGGGTTTACAAGGCGGTATCACTACGGACGTAGACTGCCCAACCTTCCTTCCAAGGAGTGGATGGGTCTGAACCGCCAGCCTTCTGGTTAGCAGTCAAATGCCTTAGCTCTTCTATAATGTGATTGGCTCTTATAGAAGAGCTAATCAATATGATTAGCTCTTGTATAATTTCTAAGTTCATATTATATATGATGTCATTTGTTTTACCTTCTTGGCTTGACAGTATTCCTTTTCCATTACTTTTCCAAGTACCCAGGGTCTTCTAGATGCACCTGAAGCTGATTAATCAAATTGTTAATTTTGTTTTGAAAGTGAGGCTATTATTATTTATGTAAACATAATAGCCAGTGTGGAAACAGACTTCTGAGGTTCACATGAGACTTTTGAAAATGCTGAAATCAGTGAAGTATATACCAATTTATAAAAGAAAATAAAATTAATGTTAATTTGTAATGAGCATTACATGACTTTTACTACTTATTAACTAAATGCAGATGACACATCAAATCCTAGAACTAACAGAGTTCAAGAAATACTAACTTAAGTATAAATCATGAACAAAGAAATCCAGGAATCCCAAACTAACTCAACAGTGCCATCTACTGAAAGAACTAACAAAGATAATCTTTCCCATATCTGAAAACAAAATTATGTAGATAAATTGTATTTTCTAGGTTCAAAGTAAAGCACAATTATTTGGGAGTTAGTGTGTCAAATGAAAGTCCCCCAAAGTATGAAAAGCACATTTTACATATCTATATTCCACACTATCTGGCAAAGCATAATGAAGAGAGATAAAATCACACTGTGACTCATAGTGACATAGAACAGAAAAGAACCGTCCCATAAGATTTCCAAGGTTGTAATCTTTATGGAAGTAGATTGCCACATCCTTCTGCAGTAGAAAAGCTAGAGGGTTCAAACCAATGACCTTTCTTTTAGCAGCTAAGGGCTTAACCACTGAGTCACCAGGACTCCATATGAACAGAGTTGTTGTTGTTGTTGTTATGTGCTGTCGAGTCGGCCCCGACTCATAGCGACCCCTCCTTGGGTTTCCGAGGCAGTATCACTACGGAAGTAGGATTGCCCAACCTTCCTTCCGAGGAGTGGCTGGTGGGTTTGAACCGCCAGCCGTCTGGTTAGCAGGCAAGTGTCTTAGCCACTATGCTACCAGAGCTCCCATGAACAGAGTTAGTGCTCAGTAAATACTTAGTGAGGTTTAGGAATGAAAAAAGTTCAGAAGGGCTCTAATTGTATGAAAGGGAGATGGAAAATGTGGGAGGTGGTAAGATGAGAAGCTGAGTGAGTGACAAGCTAAGAGAGTTCATAGTTGTTCTCCTTTTAAATTTATAAGAGAAAGTTGCCATAATAAAGGTGATTCTAAAAGCATTTTGGTCCAACAAGGTATTCTGTTCAGGCTGATGCCTCTGACACTTCCAACAGAAACCATAACCAATCTTATCCCACAATAATATTTTGTTGTTGTTGCCATTGTTAGGTGATGGTGAGTAAGCTCTGCTCAGGGACCTAAGGTACAACAGAATGAATCACTGCCAGGTCCTGCACCATCCTCAATCTTTGCTATGGTTAAGAGAATCACTACATCTACTGAGTCAGTCCTTTCCTTTTTCACTGACCCTCGCTTTACCAAGTATGATATTCCTCTCCAAAGAATGGATCCTTGTGACAATATGACCAATGTAGGTGAAAGAAGTCTGGTCGTTCTCATTTCTAAGAAGCATTCTGGCCGTATTTCGTCTAACACAGATTTGTTCATTCTTCTGGCAGTCCTTGGTATATTTTTAGTATTCTTTGCTAACACAATTCAAATGCATCAGACCTTCTTTGTTCTTCCTTGTTACCTGTCCAGCTTTCACATGCATATGAGGCTACTGAAAATACCATGGCTTGGGTCAGGCCCACATTAGTCTTCAATGTGACATCTTTGCTCTTTCACACTTTAAAAAGTTTTTTTGCAAGGTATCTTCCCAGTGCAATACATCTTCTGATTTCCTGACTGTTTCCATGGGTGCTGACTGTGATACAAGTGAAATGAAATTCCTGACAATTTCGATCTTTTCTCCATTTATCACGATGTTGCTTATTGGTTCAGTTGTGTGGATTTTTGTTTTCTTGGAGCTCTGGTAGCATTAGTGGCTAAGACACTTGCCTGCTAACCAGACGGCTGGCGGTTCAAACCCACCAGCCACTCCTCGGAAGGAAGGTTGGGCAATCCTACTTCCGTAGTGATACTGCCTCGGAAACCCAAGGAGGGGTCGCTATGAGTCGGGGCCGACTCGACGGCAAACAACAACAACAACAACAACAATCTGTACCGAAGGCTCTATGAAGTCTTTCATCTTCATCAGTAAGTGCTGTAAGTCTTCTTCACTTTCAGCAAGCAAGGTGGTGTCATCTGCATATCACAGGTTGTTAATGAGTCTTCTTCCAATCCTGATGCCGCATTCTTCTTTATATAGGCCAGCTTCACGGATTATTTGCTCAGCATACAGATTGAGTAAGTATGCTGAAAGGATACAACCTTGATGCCCACCTTTCCTGATTTTAAGCCCTTGTTCTGCTAACCAAAAGGTCAGCAGTTCAAATCTGCCCTTGTTCTATTTTAAAAAAACTGCCTCTTTGTCTATGGACAGGCTCCTCATGAGCACAATTAAGCATTCTGGAATTTCCTTTCTTGGCTATGTTATCCATAATCACAGTCAAATGTCTCTGCATAGTCAATAAAACACAGGTAAACATCTTTCTGGTATTCTTTGCATTCAGCCAAGACCCATCTGAAAACAGCAATGCTAAGCCTTGTTCCACACCCTCTTCTGAATCTAGCTTGAATTTCTAGCAATTCTCTGTAAATATACTGCTGCAACCATTTCTGAAATTATCTTCAACAAAATTTTATTTATGTGTGTTATCAATAATATGGTTCAGTAATTTCCATATTCTCTTGCATCACCTTTCTTTGGAGTGAGCATAAATATGGATCTCTTCCAGTTGGTTAGCCAAGTTATCTGTCTTCCAAGAAATGAGCAAACTCCTCTAGCACTGCATCCGTTTGTTCAAACATCTCAATGGGTAGTCCATCAATTGCTTGGAGCCTTGTTTTTTTGCCAATTTCTTCAGTGTAATTTGGACTTCTTCCTTCATTATCATTGGTTCTTGATCATATGTTACCTCCTGAAATGGCTGAACATTGATCGATCCTTTTTCTTACAGTGATTCTGTGTATTCCTTTCATCTTTTGATACTTCCTGTATCATTCATTGTTTTGCCCACATAATCCTTCAGTATTGCAACTCTAGGTTGGAATTTTTCTTCAGTTCTTTAACCTTGAGAAATGCTGAGTGTGTTCTTCCCTTTCAGTTTTCTACATCCAGGTCTTTGCACGTTTCATTATAATACTTTACACTTTGTCTTCTCAAGGTTCCTTTTGAAATTTAGCATTTAGCCCTTTTATTTCGCTTTTTCCATTCACTTTAGCTACTCTCCATTCAAGAGAAGTGAGAGTAAAAATATTTTAGCAAGATATAAATACAAGATATCATGATTAAATAATTTTTTCATGTTAGAACTAAATATATAAAGATACTATGACATGATAGATAAAAGCCTTTGGATGAGGGGATACAGAAAATACTCTCGACAGCGAAACAGTACTTCACAGCCAATTCATAATGACTGAAAGGAATCATATAAACTTAAGTGTTTGCCTAATACTTGGGAAGTAATGTATTCAGTTATAAGTTTCATTATCACAGGCATAAAAACATCCTGGTAATCCACACACTCTGAAGGCAACACTATAACATGTTTAGCCCTCTCTAAACTGGGATCCTCTGGTCTGAGTTCCTTAAAGGGAAAAAAAAAAAAGAGTTTCATGGTTAAGTAAGACTGTTAAGTAAATCTGTAAAATGACAATGTGCATTGTAAATGTCTAAGAGTATGCAGCGTTTCCCAAATTTAAACACTGAACTCTTTTTTTTTCCCCCCTCCAGATATTCTATTCTATTCTCTTTTAACTCTCAAAAGTCATGTTCAAGGAAGAGAGTTTGAGAAACACTGACATTTATAAGTGAACACCTAAGTTATCCTGTGGGGTTTCAAGTCTGATAATGGTCTATGAAGGAGCTCTGGTAGCGTAGTGCCTAAGGCACTTGACTGCTAACCAGAAGGCTGGTGGTTCAAACCCACCAACCACTCCTCGGAAGGAAAGTTGAGCAATCTACTTCCAATACTGCCTTGGAAACCCAAGGCGGGGTTGCTATGAGTCGGGTCTGGCTCGATGACACATAACAACAACAACAACAATGGTTTATGACACCAATTACTATGATTCTCCCTGAACGCTTTAAAATCTGAAGAAATACATAATAGACATTTATATTTAACATATTTAAATGAAGCTTACTTCTACTGAAGACAAAATACAATTACTGACTACTTTATTGAAAATCAAAGTAGGAACACAGGATAATAAATAGGATGGAAAGAACATCTTAAAGTTTATTAAGAGAACAAATAATTTTTGACTTAATATAAACTGTGCTACTACTAGGGTATGAAACATCTGAATAAACTACATATTCTCATCAATACATCCATTCCAAGAACTGTATACCCTTAATTTTCAAATGCTGATAGAATCAAAACATGGATAATGCAGATTTTACATAAAAAATGAAACAAAAGAGATTAAGAAGCATTTCCTGTTGATTACTTAATTCTGATACAATTAGACAACAAGAAGGTTTAATATTTTAGTTATGAAGGTGATACTTACCACCCTCACCTGGTTTGAGATCCAGGCCAGGTAGAGACTCTGAATGCAGAAAGTATAAGGTAGGACTAACAGTAAATAATACATAATTGTCGTGACGTTCATCTAGGATGATGAGTACCAAATCTCCCACCTGAAAACTGAATAAAACAATGTTATTTTATTACATAGAAGTGACTATTACTCTATTCTGGAAACTTAAGTAAATATTCTGCAGTGTTCAACAACTATATGTGAAAAAATCAAACCCACTGCCATTGAGTCGATTCTGACTCAAAGCAACCTTACAGGACAGAGTAAGAATGGCCTCCATGGAGTTTCCAAGGCTGAAAATCTATGGAAGCAAACTGTCTCATCTTCCTCCTGTGGAGTGTCTGGTGGATTTGAACTGCTGACCTTTTGGTTAGCAGACAAATGCTTTAACCTCTATGCCACCAGAGATCCTTATTCAAACATAGTCAAGTATTAATGCAATATTCAATTTTATATTTACATGATCTTCTTTTTTGTACTCTGTACAACTTCCTAATTGAAGTGCTAGACATGCACAACAGCTGTTCAAAGGATGATACTACCAACTGTCAGAAACCAAGTTTCCAGAAGCAAATTTCCAATATTTAACATTTGAAAAGAGACAAAAAGAAAAACACCTGTTTGGATGAGGGGGAACATAAGCACCTATCATACTTCATCTAATCATAAGAAGATTATAGTCCTAGTCTTTTGTTTCACAGCAAGAAACAATGAGACTTCATTCAGAGACAGCAAAGTTATTTATAGTCACCGTGGCAAAGAAAGAAATGGAACACACTTCTTCAGTACTTGAGTGCTCTTAGACATAAAAAAGAAAGCAATTGAGCTTCTTGGGTTCTAAACAAGATAGTGGTTATCACTGGTTAGAGTATAGGCCAGAAAGAAAGAAGTAGGTACAACTGCTTACATACTGTAAGTGGTGTCTCCTGTCTCTTCAGTGCCTTTAGAAATGTGATCAAAACATATTCAACAGGCCGTGAAAGTTAATCTTAGATTTCTTAGTTGTCAAGATCATTTAATTCAGTAGGTCCTATACCTGATAAATCATCACATCAAAGGCAGTTGGGGAAGCTTTTAAAAGAGAACAGTCTGATATTCATTGATTACCCTACAAATACTTATAGCCCACCGACTTACTATGTGGCAGGCAACTGTTCTGGCTGAATATTAGAACATGTTATCTTAAAAAGGATAGACGGGGATTCTCTGAAGCAGTGCCATTTAAGCTCATCTCTTTCTCTAATCTCTAAAAGACCACAGACTACTTATTCATTAACATACAGCTGGTAAAGACCAATACCACCCAACTAAAACAAAAAAACTCTTGCCATTGAGTTGATTCAGACTCATTGTGACCCCCTCTGGGTTTCCACGGCAGTAAATCTTTATGGAAGTAGATTGCCCAGTTTTCCTCCAAGGAGTGGCTGGTGGGTTTGAATCGCCAGCCTTCTGGTTAGCAGTACCTTAGTACGCCACCAGAGCTCCTTGGATACCACCCAGCCCTTTCAAATTACTCAGAGAAGATAAAATTACAACAATATGTCAAAGGTTTACTGACTATGAGGTATCTTACCACAAAAAATTTGTTGTTGTTGTTGTTATGTGCCATCAAATTCATAACTTAAATTTACTAATAGCACAGTGCCTAAGGCACTTGACTGCTAACCAGAAGGCTGGTGGTTCAAAACCACCAGCCACTCCTTGGAGGGAAGGTTGGGCAATGTATTTCCGTAGTGATACCGCCTCGGAAACCCAAGGAGGGGTCACTTTGAGTCAGGGCTGACTCAACAGCACATAACAACAACACAGCAGTTGAATAATAGTTAAACTTCTTGGGCCAGACTAACTCATAGTAATCTTGTTCTTTGGCCTGAGTTATTTGAAACGAGAGTCTTTGGAACAATTTGGGGAGGGGGAAAAAAAAAAGCATTGTTAACATTGGTCCCTTTTCTTTACCTGACATAATGGATGACAAAATTAACTGAACTAAGTATTTTTTCAAACTCTTTACATTATTTATAATAGGTGTTGACTAAAATTTTTTCATTTCAAAATTTTCTTAATCGATAAGTAAATATTTTTAATTGTACTTTTTTTCATACAAGAAAATCCTAAATATAAATAAAATACTTACTCTCGAATAGCTATTTTTTCAGAATGCCTTGAAGATACTGAAGACATGCTCTGAGACAGCTTGAAAAAAAAGTATATAAAATATATAATTAATATATAGTTAAATTTTCACTAAAAAAAATGTATATAAAATTAGAGTACCCTAAGAACTATTAGTATTAGGTCCATGCTTAAAACATTTCCTTTGAAAATGTTACACATATTTAAGGCTGTGTCCTAGCTTTTGAAAGTCCAAACTTACATTTATTATTTATTTTTCATTAACTTAATTCTATTACTTCCAAAATTAGTTTCACTTGACAAATATATCTACCTTTTCACTTGTGTTAAGAAAAGTTGGTCACATTTAATTTACAATTACAAATTTAATCTATAAAAATCAAATACCACAGAAAGAGAGACAGAAATTTTTAAAGAATTGTAAAACTCTAGCACACTGATTTTCAAATCTTTTCTCTGGTAGAAAAAACTTCTTTAATAAATATCACTCAGAAGCCCAGTATCTAAATAGGAATAGCAAACAGAACAACACTGATCTGGTTGAAATGTGGGCTGGTAATTTTGCTTCTCTCTTATCCTTCAACTCAACTCCTGAGATACCTCAGTATTAAAAAAAAAAAAAGAAAAAAAAATTATTTTGTGCAATCATTAAATAATAAAAGATCTGATGGGTCATCTGTTTCCTTGGCTGCTGATGTGAGTACAACAATTAGTACATGCTAACTGATTAGCTGTTATCTTAGCTCAGCCAAGACAGCTGTTCTTCAAACAGGTATTAATCCACTATCCTCATAACATCAAGCAAAGCATGGGCACTTGTTACAAAGAATTGGGGCCTACAAGGATGGCAAGAATGTGAGCCCAATGCATAGTTATACAAAGCAAGGACATAAAAAACAATGAATAGAAAGGCCTAAAAAGTAAAGAGCAAATGATTATGAAGACCATACAAAAAATGATCTGTGGACTGTCAGTTAAGACAAGTTTGACTATATTCTACTCAAATTATTTATTTAGTTAAAAAGTGAACTTCAGAATTTTTCATATACTATTAGAAATAAGGATTTAGATCTCAGGAAAGATTGAATTCAGAAGTTAATTTATATGAAAATATGATTCATATTTAAATGATTTACATTCTCTCTGAGTAGGAACCAGATACTCTTTGGATTCATTTATAAATAATTATCTAGTATCTACTATGTATTCATTAGTGTTTTAGATGTTAGGGACAAACAGTGAACAAAATTGACAAAAATTCTTGCCAAATACAGCTTATATACTACTGAGGATAATGCATAAAACACGTAAGTGATGCCTGAAATAGGCAGTTCTGCTAAATCTTTTGGAGAAACTGTTTTCTCTACTTATGAACAGCAATAAGCCTTAATTAAGACTGTGTTGGAGATAAATTAATGGTTAACAGTCTAATCATTGTGAATTAATGATGTTTAAGGTAAGAAAGAGATACAATGTAATGCAGCTGCTTCATAGTAAGAAATTTCACTTTTTAAAAAGCTTAGTAAGTTGTTCAAAAGCATTGAACACAAGCCTTAAATTGGATTTTTAAACTCGTGCTATTTCCATGTAAGCAGCATTTAGCAGAAATTGAACAATCATTAATTGCTTAATTAAAACAATTATCATTGACTGTAAAACATGAGTTAGACATTGAAATAACTGGTTAAATTCACAGGTCAGAGAAGCCAAGGTAATTCAGAAGACCACATGGGTTCCTATGTCTTTCACACAACTTCAATTAAAAAAAGGAAAAAGTAACTCAAGATTCGTAAGATTGTAGTAGTTTTGCTACTTTTAAAATTGTCTCAGTAAGTTAGTTCATGTGGCAGGAATTAAATATTTTTCTGACTGAAACACATTTTCCTATCATACCAAGGAAAAAGTCTGAATTTCAGGTGAGAGCCCTGACTTGACTTCCTAACTCTAGGTATCAATCAATAGTCATCAGTGACCAGCAAGGTTCAACAAAGACTACTGGAAGTAAGTTCATCAAGGCATACACTTCTCTGACAATGTATCTTTATAATAAAAAAACAATTCAAGTAATTTTAAAATGTTAAGATTAATTTGGTAAGAAAAAAAAAAAAAAACTTACAAGTCTTTGATTTAACCGCTTGTTTTCCTCTTCTTTCAATTGCAATGTCTGGGGGGGGGCGGGTTAAGGGTTGGGAAGGAAACAAATCTGGTTTATCCTAATAGTTACTCAAATAAATCTATACAGAATGATAACTATCAGACTAATGATTGGTTTTTCTAGTAGGAAATGATAATGGTGATATTATTTTCCATGAACCCTTTTCAACTTTTAATTCCTGGCTTAAATGATAATCAAGCCAAAGTGGAATCTAATAGGTAGATGCCTGAGATCTATCTCTAAAGGCCCTGTTTTAGTGGGTCTGGTCTAAGACTAAGAAATTTACATTTATAACATACATCTCAGGTGATTCTAATGTAGGAAGTCCCACAACCTTTAAGTATAAACAAAACATGCTGCATTTCATTAAAGCTATGCAATTTTAAATTTAGATATGTATTAAGTTTATAGATACTGTTGAATAAACATCATTGAAAACCTTCAATTCCTTAAGGAACAAAAGTTGGTCTAAGAACAAAGATTCAACAAATGTGTACAAAAATTAGATCTTACTTGATAGTGTAACAAAGGGAAAGCTCTTATGGAAAATTTTCTCCTGCTCATTTCAAATGAACATTTATTTTAAAAAAATAATTATCTTCTTACCATTATTTATTATTAATATTACTGGTCATTACTATGCTGAATTTGTTTTTTAAATTAATATTTTATAAATATTTTTTTTTTATGAAGGCTTACACAGCTGTATAGATTCCCATTCAACAATTTCTATACAAGTTGTTTAATGACATTGGTTACATTTTTCATAATGAGTGAACATTTTCACTATTTACATTCTGGCCATTCCTCTTCTGTTTATCTAGTTTACCTGCCCTCTTACATTCTCACCTTTGTTTTAAAGTAATTGTTGACCATTTGTTCTCACATGAGTAATTTTTTAAAGGAACATAGTACTTACAGCTGGTATTATTTTTTGAGCCAATTTGTCATTTAGCTACAAGGTGGGCTCCGGGTTCCAGATTTGAAGAGTATTTCAGGACAGTATCTCAGGGAATTGTTTAGTATCAATCAGGCCAGTAGGTCTTTTTTTTTTTCTTTTAAAGGAATTTGAAGTTCTGTTTCACATTTTTCTCCCATTCTATCAAGGTCCTTCTATCACGGCCTTGATTAGAACAGTTGGTAGTGGCAGCTGGGCACCATCTAGTACTTCTGGTCTTAGGGTAGAAGAGGCTGTGGTTTGTGTAGCCAATTTGTCCTAAGACTAATTTCTTCCTTAAGTCTTTGGTTTTCATCTTTCTCTTTTGTTCCAGACCAGAAGAGACCAACAATTGTATCTCACATGGCTGTTCACAAACTTTTAAGACCCCACACACAACAGGCATATCTCATTTTACTGTGCATCACTTTATTTGCATTTTGAACATAGTGCCTTTTTTTCTTTTAATTTACAAATTGAAGTTCTGGGGCATCTTTGCATTGAACAAGTCTATTAGCACTGTTTTTCCAACAATATGTGCTCACTTGGTGTCTCTGTGCTAACATTTTGGTGATTCTCACAATATTTCAAATTTTTTCATAATGCTATTGTACACTTAATAGACTACAAAACAATTTAAATATAACTTTTATATGGACTAGAAAAACAAAAAAAATCATGTGACTTGCTTTATTTGCTTTATTGTGGCAGTCTGGAACTGAACTTGCAGTATCTCCAAGATAAGCCTATATTCACCAGGATGCAGAACAAAACTGTATGAACTATTATGACACCTGACTGAGATGTCCCATAGGACTATAGTCCTAATCCTTTATACCCAGAAATACAACCCTGCAAGGTGTTTGGTTATTTCAAGAAGTATCAGTTAACTGTACAACCCATGAGCTTTATTATATGTAATGAATATATGTGTATACAGTCATGTAGATGCATATGTATACATCTATATATACATCTATATTTATACATGTCTACATCCATACACATACCCACACATGTATTTTTTGGTTTTTGCTGTTGTTTCAAAATTATATATGCCATGGCAATTACCAACAGGTTCTCTTTCCTTGTGCATTTTAGTGACATCATTTATCTTTGTCAACCTGTTTATACTTCACTTTCATATGATGTTACCTTTCCCATCATCAAAAATAACAAGTGTCTATTACATAGGGTGAATGCCCCTCTCTACTCCTTTCCATTGTTTATTCTTATTGCCAACTTTCCAAAAATGTGTATTTCATTTTTTAAACAATAAAAACTCTTCTTTTTAATATTCTCCTATATTCTGAACTGATAACGAAGAAAACAAATTTTCTACATAATAGAATATTATTCTACTGAGTAAAGACTAGGAACCTTTTTCTGTGATACAGAGTTCATTAACTGTTAAGCATGACAAATGAGAGGCCCAAAATATTATTGCAAATCGTTTAGCTGCCTGAAATCACAAAATGGTAAGATTTCTCAAACTTTAATCATACAATAACAGATAAGACAGAGTTAGTTTATAAGCAGAAATAGTCTAATAAAGTATGTTTTCAGAATTAAGTTTAACTGCATCCCCAAAGTGAATATATTAAACATTGTTATTTCAAGAAAATTTACTTACTCGTTCTAACAGCATTATCCTCTGTTTTTCTTCAGACAACATATGGATATTTTCTCTAAAAGTAAGAGAATGGTTTACTTATTTTTAACCTTAATTTTGATGTAATAGCATTTATGAGGAAAGACTACAGATCTTTTTTTTAAAATTAAACATTTAAGATATCTGTAATTTTTTTGCAAATAAGGTGAAATATACAGCTAACCATTCTCCCTCTAAATACACACACACACAAGGAAATCAATTACAAATGTAACACTCTGAAGAGTCCATTCTTTTCCAAATCAACTTAAAATGCCATATATAAATTTCCACATACCGATGGGTTTGTTTCCTGTGGCTATACCAATAATATTCCAAACAGTAATACTTTATGTGAATTGTACACCTGGTAGAACACATCCTTATTCTCTTTCTCAAAATGTTATTGTTCTGATTACCTAGCACCACTCTAACAGAAGATAGATACCACAAATGGGATGACTTGAACAAACAGGAGTTTATTCTCTTACAGTTTTGAGGCTTTAAGTCTGAATTCAAAGTGCCAGGCACTAGGGGCTGGGTAAAAGCCCCTCAACCTTGGGCTTCAGCTCTGCCTCCTGCTCCTGGCCCACTGAAGCTAGAGGCTTTTCTTCACTCAGTCAGCGGCTGGCTGCTGAGATTGACCATCCCAAGGTTGACAGGTAAAAAGGCACAGTCTCAATGTTAGCAAACCACACGGCAGGTCACTGATTCAATTCCATTCAAAGTCCCAAGGTGGGCAGAGCATGGCAGGCTGCTGAACAACGACACAGCTACATGCAGGGTTCAAGTGTGCCGTAAGCTAGAGACCATTTTCAAAGCTCTTTCTTATATACGGGAAGCAGACCACATACCAAAGCAGCTACTCAGCTGCTCCAATAGACTCTACCATGGAGCTAATTACCAATCTCACCATGGGGAATAACTACATTCAGCTGCCCAGCCACTCAACCAGGCGCAGCAAAGCTGACACACAAACTTAACCACCACAGTTATCAACTACTTTTGTACATTTATTTTTCTACCTGAATTTATCATTAAACTTACCAATTCTTACCTAACTTATCCCGTTTAGATTTTAATTGGGCTTATTGTTGTTGTTGTTACGCGCCATCGAGTCGGACCAGACTCATAGCAACCCCTCCTTGGGTTTCCGAGGTGGTATCACTACGGAAGTAAATTGCCAACCTTCTTTCCGATTAAGTGGGTTTATGTTAAATCTAAAACAACTCTAGTGAGAAAATACTATCTTTACATTATTGTATTTCTATTATGCTCTGTAGACAAATTAAGTAAGTTCTCCTTGTACTTTACTTAGATTTTATGAAAAAAAAATTTAACAATTAAGCAGTGAATTGCTATTTCTACATCTATTGAGATGATCATATTTTATCCTTTTCTTGTAATCTGTGAACACAGTGAACTACATCATAAGATAGTCTAATGTTTAACTTTTATTACTGCTTTCCTGAAATACTGTTAAGTCTACAATGCCTTAACATTCCATTGTATTTGATATGTTAGAATTGTCTTTAGGATTTTTTGCATCAACATTCACAAGTTGAGATTAACTACATCCTAGCCATTTGGTTATGTCTGTCCCTTCCTTTGCATTCCATATGCTTATCTGTACATGGATAAAGTAAAACAGCATTTACTTTATCTTCACTCAATTGCTTTTATTATTTTTATCTCCTAAAAAATATATTTGAGGCTATAATTACCATCTTGACTATATTCTTCAGGTTTTGATTATTTTGTTTAGTGCTGATTAACTTTATTTCCATTTCTGTATCATCTTTAATCCTAAATAGGAGTTACTCAAATTTCCAGATTTATGGACTCCTACTTTTGTTGTTAATTTTTAATATCGTTCCTATAGATTTAGTGGCCCGAATTATATCACTATTTGGAATTTCGACACTTTCTTTGTGGTTTGGTATATAGATGATTTTCTTAACAGTTCTATTAGATTAAAACTGTTACCAAATACCACTTATTCTATTTCTCTATTGCTATATTTATTTAGTTTCTTGTTGTTTCCAGAAACATTCTAACTATGGGTTAGGATAAATCCTAACTATAAAACTAAAACCAAACCAAACACTGCCTTCGAGGTGAATCCAACTCATAGCGACCCCTCGTCAGGTTTCCAAGGTGGATCTCTATGGAAGTAGACTGCCCAAACTTCCTCCTGAGGAGTGACTGGTGGGTTTGAACTAACAGCCTTCTGGTTAGTAGTCAAATGCTTTAGGCACTATGCCATCAGAGGTCTGGAAATTTCATATTCTATATTTAATCTTTTTTTGATACATACATAATTTATTAAAATCACATTTTTAAGCAACTACAAATTAGCAACTAACAGCTTTTTGGTGACCTATGATTTTTTTTATCCCTCTTTAGCTTTTTAAAACCCTTTTACCTTGAAATCTAGGTTTGACGGTAACACAGATAAGCAGTAAATATTGTGTTCCTTGTTATTTGCCTCATACATTTTTTCAATCCCATTATTTTAAACTTTTGGTATCATTTTGCTTGTACCAGGTGCCTCTCTTATACATAGTGTGTGGCTGAATAGCTATGTCCACCATCTCCAGAGGTTTTGTTGTAATGGAGGTCAGTTTACCTCATTCACATTTATTTGGACTAATTTCTGTCATTTATGTTATGTCTTCTCATTACCATCTGTGGGGAAAAGAATTTAACTGTACCCCAAAATTTTGATCTTTTTCCCTGGATCCTAACAGATAATTCCTAAAGCCTTGTAATTTCCCCAGTGACTGAACCATCTTTATTATTTATAAGGGTCCCAGATCTCACCTACCTTATATTTTACGCTAACAACACGACTAAAATAGGTGCTGGTCAGGCCAGAGAGACCAAGGGATAATTAGCCCTCCTCCAGGGAGGAGCGGAAGATTCAGTCAATTATGCCTATGTGACGAAGGCCTTAATAAAGGCTATGAAGATGAAAGCTTCAGGGGCCTTCCTGCTTGGTGAAAGACACTGATACATGTGGGGAAGTAGCACACCCTTTGATACACAGAACATTAGCAATGGAATTCCTTCCAGACCTGACCTTCATTTGTATCCTTTTTTGTAACAGAACTGTAATCTTAAGTATACTGTTGTCCACGAGCTCTGTGAATTGTTCCAGCAAATTATCAAGTCAGGGGAATAGTGGAGGACAGCAGGTTAGAGTGAGTGGAATCATGGGATAAGGCAGTATACTGAGAGGGTAGAGGTAACACCAAAATGTGTAGCCAGTAGGTCAGAAGTGAAAAGCCAGGTGGTGCAGTGGTTAAGCATTAGGCTACTAACCACAAGGTTAGCAATTCAAACCCATCAGCTGCTCTGTGGGAAAAAGCTGTGACAGTCTGCTTCCATAAAAATTACTGCCTTGGAAACCATATAGAGCAGTTCTAATGCCATCCTATAGAGTCTCCATGAGTCTGAATTGACTATGGTAATGGTTTTGTTTTTCAGATCACAAGTTACAGGGAACCCTTAGGATCCCTGAGTTTGTGGCTGGCATGTGAAGTCCAGAGCAGTTCTGGCAGTCTAAGGAACTGTGACCTTTAACTTGTGAGATCTGATCTAGCTCTGATGGTTAGGATATCAAAGAAAGAAATACTGCACATGCAGCTGATGTCAGAATAGAACAAAGGGGAACAGAAATGATAATAAACATATTTGGATTGATCAATATATTATGTATCAGACAATAGGGATTTGATTTCTAAACATCATATTTCTATATGTACGCCTTGCCTGCTCTTTTAAATTAACATTTTATTCATTCTATTTTCCTTACCAGTTTGAACATTTAGCATTTTGCTTCTACACATATTATTTTAGCATACATTCTTTTGTTGTTTAAATTTTATTGTGATTTGGATGAAAGTTTACAGAACAAATTTATCTTCCACACAGCACTTCACATATACTTTGTCTCATGATATTGACTGTAATTTCCCACCATGCAACAGCTCTCCTCCCACTACCTCCCCATAGCCACCTCTTCCCTGCATCCTTCCCTCCCATGCACTCCTCCCCCCACCCCGAGCTTTCACCCTGTGCATATACAGTCCTTCTATTCTCCCATGACTGATCTCCCCAAGGAGTGCATCTACCTAATGTAAATGTTCATATGCCTTATATGCCTGTCTTTTCTTTGGCTAGAAGCCATAGGAGTGGATACAATTCTAGACCTGAAGGGCAGCTAGGGGCCATAGTCTCAGGGGTTTCACCAGACCCTATCATAAACCTGGTCCCATTTTTTTTCATTTTTATGATTTTGACTTTTGTTCCACATTGTTCTGCCACTCTATCCAGGATCGCCTGCACAGATCCCTGTCCAAGTGGTTGAAAGTGGTAGTCGGGTACCATCTAGTTCTTCTGGTCTCATAGTCATACAGGCTGAGGATCGTATGGTGTACCAGTCGCTTGGACTAATTACTTCCATGCATCTTTGGTTTTCTTCATCCTTCTTTGCTCTGGACAAGGAGAGACCCATCATTGCATCTAGATGGCTGCTTGCAAGCTTTTAAGATCCCAGTCGCTACTCACCAAAGTAGGATGAGGAACAATGTTTTTGCATAGTATGTTATGCCAAGTGAGCTTGACGGCCCTTGCAACCATGGTCCTGAGCCCACAGGTCCAACTACTTGCTCCCTCCAGGTAGCTGGCTGTGGCCAAGAAGTGACTACAACCTTGTCCCTTGTCAACTCTACTATATACCTGGAAATTCTTACAGAACATACAAATACACATGTAGAAACACTGTCTGCCAACCCCATACATGGTCACAGACACACTCCCCCCTGCACAGACATACCTCGTCATTCAGCCTGTCTATCAATCATCTATCAATATTTGCCATGACCGACAACACAGTACTGTATGAGCAAAAGGGTTCATCTTTGTTGTCTATACCTCCCATGCACCTCTCTCTGTTTTCCTCTTCCTCAATGGTACCGTGTTGATCACTCACATTTGGTACATTGTCCTTCCCTTCACCCAAATCAATACTTCTCTCTACCTACCAAGCAGTGTTTCCTCTTGTCCCCTCCAATCCCTGATAACCAACAAAGAAAAGTTTCCTTCCATATACAAAACTTTTCTTGACACTTTACAATAATGAATTATACTACATTTGTCCTTCTGTGATTGACTTAGTTCACTCAGCATAATGTCCTCCAAGTTCATCTATGTTATGCAGGGTTTTTCAGATTCTATGTTATTCTTTAGCATTGCATAGTATACCATTGTGTGTATGTACCAGTTTGGTTATCCATTCTTCTGTTGATGGGCACCTAGGTTGTTTCCATCTTTTTGTTATTATAAATAGTGCTACTTTCAGCATACATTCTTAAACTCTGTATCTTTGTAAATCTGACGTTAACTAGTTTTTGTACCCTTTTCTTTGAACTATACCAAACCAAAGGAGCTTTGATGGCATAGTGCCTAAGGCATCTGACTGCTAACCAGAAGGCTGGCGGTTCAAACCCACCAGCCACTCCTCAGAAGGAAGGTTGGGCAATCTACTTCTGTAGTGATATCACTTCAGAAACCCAAGAAGGAGTCACTATGAGTTGTATCCAACTCGATGGCAGTGAGTTTGGTTTTTTGGTACACCAAACCAAACCAAACACACTGCCATCAAGTAGATTCCAACACTGGGTTTCTAAGGTGGCTGGTACATCTGAACCACCAATCTTCTGGTTAATAGTCAAATGCCTTGGGCAATGCAACACCACAGCTCCTTGAATCATACAGGAACTTAAATACATTTTACTTTTCAAAAAACTCCTCAGTCCTACGTTTCCCCACAATCCAAATGGATCTATTATTTATAATTATTCATTACTACAGCAATGTACTGTAAATAAATAAAAATGGCACACCACAACTACAGTAATCCTTACTCTGGTATCTAAGGAAAATTTTGATACATATATGTGTAGAATTGGGAGTTCTGGTAGCGTAGTCCTTAAGGCACTTGAATGCTAACCAGAAGGCTGGTGGTTCAAACTGACTAGCCACTCTTCAGAAAGAAGATTAGGCAATCTATTTCCGTAGTGATACTGCCTCAGGAAACCCAAGGAGGGGTTCAATATGAGTTGCAGACAACTTGACGGCACATAACAACAACATGTGTAAATTAAACATTCTCCAAGGGCCTCATATGGGGGGGACACAATCAGCAACGTTAAAATGATCTGTTATATTCATAGTTTCAAGAGTTGTAATGGCACGACTTTTAGACAAAAACACTGGACAACCAGCAATGTTAAATATTTTCCATGTGCATAACTATAGCTTAAAGAATTCTTACTGGTAACTTAAAAGCCTTTGGTAGTATTTAAGGTAGGCATACTTACTGTACTGACATCATGCTTGTCTCCATTGCTGAATCCAATCTCCCTTCCTCTGCAGTTTCCACAGCAGATCTCTCTGTTTCACCAGGGAGGTCAGGTGCACAAGCTCCATAAAGTTCTGAGGCTGCAGCTACATAAGGTGAAGGAACAAAGCTGCTACTACGCAACTTACTGACTTCTTCTTCAAGTTTTTTCTTTTCCTCAAGCAAACGAGCTCGATCTTCAGAAAGTGACTCTATCAAGTCTGAGGGTCCCAAAATTGAAATAAGCAGTATATAATGATAAATCATTTCAAATAAATATGGATCTTTAAGTTTAAAAAGGAATTAAAATGGTTAAAACAGTACAAACCTTTATCTCGCTCTTGTTGCTGCATTGTACTTTTCAACTTATCACTTAGATCATTTATTATGCTCTCTTTTCTCATTTTCTCTCTTGTTAAAACAGTGTTAAAATTGGTCTGGAACAACAGAATAACAACTACTAAAATTATCTGCATGCACTTAGCACATAGGGCTAGGAAAATAAACCTCCAAATACTTATATGTAATCATGTATGGAGAAGAAATAATGAGACTTAAGAATGATAATTATTTTCAAATAAAAATGGTAAGTTATAATTTAATACTAAGTTATGATACTATGTTGTTCTTATGTGCCGTCGAGTCGGACCCGACTCATGGCGACCCCTCCTTGGGTTGCCGAGGCAGTATCACTACCAAAGTAGATTGCCCCATCTTCCTTCCGAGGAGTGGCCAGTGGGTTTGAACCACCAGCCTTCTGGTTAGCAGTCAAGTGCCTTAGGCACTATGCTACCAGAGCTCCCTATGATACTACAGTAAAGATTGTATTTTACTGGCTCCATATTTAATATCTTGGAAATGGATTGTATTTTTCCATTAATGTTCAATTATTCATTGTCAGAAGAAAAGTATCAGCAAATAATTCTGAAATTTTGGGGAAAGAAGTAAAATGATCCTCTAGTTAAAGATGTTGTTGTATACTTTTCTTTGGGTAATCTTCCTACCTCTGGAATCTTTTTTTCTTTAAATTCTTCATTAACACACTACATTTTAGAGCAGACTTCATTCCATGTCCTTCTCTTTTTTGGATCTTAGCAATGGCTACTACACCTCAGATTTATATTGACTTCTTATTCAACTTTTATAAACTTCCCCACTGCAGGAATCTCATGAATCAATCTGGCAATTCTAACTGTAAACTTTCTTTAATAAAGATGACTAATATAAAGGTCGGCAGTTCAAACCCACCAGCCACTCTGCGGACAAAGATGACAAAGACTGCTTCCACAAAGATTACAGCCTTGAAAACCCTATGGGGCAGTTCTACTCTGTCAAGTTGTAACTTGATGGCAATGGGTTTTAATCTAAAAAATTTAACTGGCAATATTTGCATTAAGAATATCTGATTGAAATGAAATAGCAATAATCACTGACAAAAATTATCTAAATTGACTTTTCCCATTTTCTACTCAGCATTTTCCACTAAAAAGAAGTTTAAGAATTAGTCCCATTCACCATCAGAATGTTCTATGGTTCTTAAAGGAACAAATAACCTTAACAAGGCCAAAAACAGAGAGACTAAACGGGAAAACAGCATAGCACTTTTAAATAGAAATTTAACTAATTCTTTGTAATACATCTAGGTGGAAAGGCGACACAAGAAGATCGTCTCAGAAAGAAAACTGATTATATAGCTTTGCACAGAGTTTTTATTCTTATATAAAAAAAAAAAACAACCCTCACCGCCATCAAGTTGATTCCAACTCACAGTGACTCCCACTGGGTTTTCAAGGCTGTATATCTATACATAAAAAAACTGCCTCATCTTTTGTCCATGCAGTAGCTTAGCTGGTGGGTTCAAACCACCAACCTTTTGGTTAACAACCAAATGCCTTAACTATTACACCACCAGAGCTCCTTTGTTCATAGAAAATTTATTGATATTTTGTAAAAGTTTATTAACCACTTTGTTAATTTTCATTGTTTCTATAATACGAGATGGACTCTGGAGAACACTACCACAATTTATAATAGGTACAATGGAAAGAACAGCTAATTAAGAAAAAAATAGGTTCAAGTAGTCACCTGTATAAAAAATTAAACCCACTGACATCAAGTTGATTCCAAGTCATAGTGACTCTATATAGAACTGCCTCGTAGGATTTCCAAAACTGTAAGACTGCCTCATCTTTCTCCCACAGTAGCTGGTGGGTTCAAACTGTTGACCATTTAGTTAGCAGCTGTATGCTTTAACCAATGCACCACCAGAACTCCTTACAAATTATCGTTTTAACCTTCGCTGTTACTATACACACTTATTATTTAAAACTGGAAGGTTATCTTAGAAATCACCTCTTCTAATCTTATTTGCAAAACATTAAAAGAGCCCTTGAGATATGAAGAACTCAAGATACTAGTCAATTTTATATTTTGTTTCAGTCTATTCAGTTAATTCTCAACTTAATTCTAGAAATCTAAATGTGTAGGAGACAAGAGTGAGATTATATAAAATAAATTTTTTAGAAAGCATCCACAAATTCAGATTATTAAAAATAGAAACAAGTCATTAATGAACTCTTTTTAACAATTCTTACATAAAACAGTTGGTTTCTTAAACCTCCATGTGCCCTGCCCCAGCACCCTGAACACATTTCCTTAGCTTCCACGACATTACGCTTTTTACTTTTCTGGAAGCTCTTTCTCATTCTCCTTTCACAGGATCTAAAGGTTCTACACTAGGGTTTTTATTTTTTTACTGTACCCTGATTTACAATTTTTTAATTCTAAAATGACATTAATTTAATCATCACTTTTTAGGAAAAGGAAAAATACTAAATATATGTACTAGTATTAAATACATGTAACAATTAGATACATACAATATTATCCCTGTCCTGAATACTAACAGCCATCAATCTGTGCCCACAGCTGCTAGTCCTTAAGTCCCTGCCCCTTAACTGTCTCCACAATGCAGTGAGTGATCTTCTAATGATGTCACCTTTAATCTCTCAACTGCTATTACTACATCGAAGTTAAGATAAATCCTCAGCTACACAATTCATATTTGTTCATTTATGAATACCATCCTTAAACCTCAAATAAGGGGAACACACCTGTTGTTCAGCAATCAGAGATGTTCTAACATTTTGCATTTCTTCGTTCTTTCTTTTTTCTTGCTCTTCAAGTTGTTCTAGAAACTTAGCTTTTTCTTCCTGAAGCTTTTCTTGAAGTTCAGAAACTAAATTTGAAGACTCTTCTCTGGCAGATTCAATGGCCGGACTTGAAAATATAATATTACAAGCTTTATACAAGTAATCACAATATGTTGTTGTTGTTGTTATGTGCCGTCGAGTCGGCCCCGACTCATAGCGACCCCTCCTTGGGTTTCCGAGGCAGTATCACTACGGAAGTAGGATTGCCCAACCTTCCTTCCGAGGAGTGGCTGGTGGGTTTGAACTGCCAGCTGTCTGGTTAGCAGGCATGTGTCTTAGCCACTATGCTACCAGAGCTCCCAAATCACAATATAGTAGATATTATATTTAATTTACATCAGAAAGAATCTTACTTATATGTAACAATGGTTAATTGATGTTAAAGATATTTGTACCAAAGAAAGGAAAACAAGTACAAGGGAAAAGTTTAAAATAGATTATATGGTCTCTGTAATGTAAATTTATCTCATTTACATTAGATAAATTCAACTAATTTATTTCTGTCAGCAATTGATAATGCTTTCAATATAAAATCAATATTCCTCCTCAAATCAATCTAGCTTTTAATTTCTTTTGCTATTCCTATAACCATATATGACCATTAAGAGGAAAATGAAACACATTCCTTAAGATTAAGTATGTTTAAAGGTTTTGACTTCTTTTGTTAACTAACGAATAATACAAAGCTATAGCTGAACTTTACTGCTTACTATTGGATTCATATTAATTTCCCTCAAAACTTGGTAACACCTTAGGAGTGGCTGACAAAGCCTGAGAGATGAGTAGACGACAAGCAAAGAAGACAAGAAGTGTTGCTGATTTTTGTTTTTAATGTTTGCTATCGATACTTAGGGTGCTCTGGTAGCATAGTGCCTAAGGCACTTGAATGCTAACCAGAAGTGGTTCAAACCCACCAGCCACTCCTTGGAAGGAAGGTTGGGCAATCCTACTTCTGCAGTGATACTGCCTCGGAAACCCAAGGAGGGGTCGCTATGAGTCAGAGCTGACTCAAAGGCACATAACAACATCATCAATAATTGTAAATCTTAACTTTTGACTTAATCTCATCAAAGATGTTAAAATATGCTAAAGCCAGAAATTAGGAGTTCTCAGACTATTCTGATCACTAAGTGAGCCACCTGTTTAAATGTGAGCCACCTCTTTAAATGTGTTTTTATTTAAATTTTAAACCATATTTTAATGTTTTTGGAATCAGATCCCATTTTACAATTAATGTGAATATTTAAAATATTTGCTTTATTTATTCTCTTTATAATTCCTTAATTTACAAAACTGTAATATGAGGGTTAAAAAAAATAAAGCACAAAACAGTTGCTGTCAATTTTGACTCATAGCCACTCCACATTTGTACAAGTAGAACTACGCTCCACAGAACATTCATGGCTGCGATCTTTTGGAAGCAGACCATCAGGCCTTTCTTCTGAGGTGTTTCTGGGTTGACTGGAACTGCCAACCTTCTGGCTAGTAGTAAAGTGCTTAACCATTTTTTTCCCCACCCATAATATACTGATACTATGTTAACTGATCATACTTGGAATTGTAAGTAATTATGTTCTTTATTCACAGTTCCAAATTTACTGACAAAATCTACCAATTCATATAAAATTGTCCTGTTTCCTTCCTAAGGGATGGCTTTAAATGGCCAAACCCTGAAAATGCAATTTGGTTTTCATTTGTTCCTTCCATGCCTGTCTGAGAAATAACTTACATCTCTGAGTTAAGTACATACACCTTGCTTAGTTTCCAAAAAGAGCGGACTGAGGAAAACCTTATTCGATAACAAAATTAACTGTAAAGACAAAAGGAAGAACCTGTTTTCATAGCTTATATTTTGGGGCTGGAGAAGGGAGTATTAAAGTTGAAGCTTAGAGCTTTGCTTGAAAACTGACAGGTTGCATAGATCAAAGTATTAAGAAACTAGGTTACTGACAATAAAGTACTCAGGAAAAAACTCAATGACCCTATGGGACAGAACAGAACTGCTGCATATAGTTTTCAATGCTATAATCTTAATGGAAACTGACTTCCATATCCTTCTCCCAGAGTGGCAGAGGGATTCAACCTGCTGACCTTTCCTTTAGTAGCTGAGCACTTAACCACTGCACCATCAGGGCTCCTAAACTAGGTATAGGGCTTAATACCTTGTGTAATTATCCAGAGTTTGTGTGAAATGAAGGGAAAAAAACAAACCCAGGCTTCACGCAGGTAGAAAACAAAGCAGAATAATATGGAATGAGTTTGAAGGAGGAGGGAATGAGATCATATGCAGTAAAGATTTTGGATTTTCTAAGTACAACATGAAGAAGTCATTTAAGAATTTTGTCTAGAGACAATGACAGTCTGAATTTATGTTTTCAAGATCTTACTGTGAGAAAGGAAATTGCTAAGAATGTTACAGCTGCTAAGAATGGTATTACAGTATATTAACAGAGAAGAGGTGTTGGAGAAGAGGTTTCAACACCTCACAGGATGCTGAAAAATGCATGGTCTTTTCTCCTGAGGAGCCACTGTTTGGTTCAAACTGCAGACCTTTTGGTTAGCTGACAAGGGCCTAATCATCATGCCAACAGGACTCCTAAAAATATATTAGGGAGAATGAAACAGTGTGGTTCAAATTGTGATAGTTTTCCTCACACAAGAATAGACAAAGCACCAATGTCTCTGTGAACACGCAACAATATCCAGAATAAGTAGGTTGGATAGTTAGTACTGGGTATTTTCTGACATGTAAGGTAAAAACGACTTTGACAATAAAAGCAAAGTTTTTGACATGAATAACAATCAATACTTATGCTGCATTGGGGACAGGAGTTTCCTGTGAACAAGTTGGCTGAAAGTACATACTACTATCATTTTGTTTGAGGTTCCCACAGAAAATGTTCTATGTTAACTGCCTGCCATGTTATTCTGTTTTATTACACATTACCAAAGACCCAGATGGCTCCAGTTATCGGGGGAAATGGATCCTAGCAATGGCTAAAACACTTAATGGCTAAAATATGTTTTATTTTTAAATCAGCACCACTGCCTTGCCCCGGTGGTGTCTGATTAAGTGCTTGGTGGCTAACTGAAAGGTCAGTGGTTGAAAGCAACCAGCAGTTCTGTGGGAAGATGATGTGGCAGTCTAATTCTGCGAAGATTTACAGTTTTGGAAATGTTACTGGGGCAATTCTACTCTGTCCTATAGGATTGCCGTGAGTCTGGATCAACTCAATGCCAGCTGGTTTCATTTTGGTTGGTCTTGCTTTCTTTGGAGAGCAGGGAATTGTGGTGGTGGTAAGGGGAGCAGAAAGAAAACTGTATCACAATAATTTAGTTTTAAAAAATTTGATCTAGCAAAGCTATCACAGAAAGCTAATAAATTTATCAATAAAGGTTGCCCCCTCCTCAAAAGAATCCAGAAACTTACATAATCCTATCTTTGCATATACTAATTTAACATTCTAAAGAGGTCTGTAAAAGTCAAGGAAACAGACATCCAAGCATACCTTGTTCTATTGTGCTTTATTTTACTATACTTCACAATACTGCCTCTTCTACAAATTGAAGATTTGTGTAACCTTGCATTGAACAAGTCTATCAGCCCTATTTTTCCACCAGTACATGCACACTTCATGCCTCTGTGCCACCTTTTGGTAATTTTCACAATATTTTAAACATTTTCATAATGCTACTGCACACTTACCAGACTATGGTTTAGTGTAAACATAACTTCCATGCGCACTGGAAAACCAAAATAAATGTCTTGCTTTACTGCACTAGTCTGGAACCAAACCCACAATCTCAGAGGTTTGTTTGTATTTGCTGTTTCATATTATTACACAGAATATGAAAGGAAGCATCTACACAGGATGACAGTCCTACCTCTGCATTAATTAGCATGTGCTAATAAAAGGTTCTACTATATCAGTTATTTTGAGTAGCTAGAAAATGTACATGAAATATCAGCTAGGTTGTCATGATACTTGAACTTTTTCCTATTATCAACTATATCAGATGTGGGCTTAGTAAATAATTAATGTTTACTGTGTTTATTTTGTCGAGATTCAAAAATAGGACATTAAAATTACAAAATTAAATTAAATTACTCCCTTATTCCAGTTCCACATCATTTCCTTGGAAACACAAGATAAGAGAGTAGTCCTATATCCAGGCACATGCCACACACACACACACACACACACCAGACTCATTTTTCAGGCACATGCCACACACACACACACACACACACACCAGGCTCATTTTCTTCATACACAACTGTATGAGAACACTCTTTCACCTACTGTTTCAAAAATAATATATACTAATGACTTCATTTATAGGAAAAAAAAATCTTAATTTTGTACTTCCTTAACCCCAAGGAGATTGAAGAGCTATTTCCATATTAGTCATTGATAGTTCTTTGACCTGTCCATATTCTTTGCCCATTTTTTTTAAAACAGTTTTACTAAGATATAATTTAAATGCTATTTAAACTGTGTATTTCAATGGCTGTCAGTATATTAAGGGCTGTGCAACCATCACCACAAGCAATTTTATAACTCCTAGTCACTATGCCAGAGAAAGATCCGTCAGTGTGCTTCTGTAAAGATTACAGCATTGGAAACGCTATGGTCAGTTCTATTCTGCCAGTAGGGTCACTACTATGAGTTAGAACTGGCTATGCAGCAATGGGTTGAGCTGGATTTTGGTTTTGTTTGAGGCAGTCACCCTTCTATAGAAACTGATCCTTATCAACAACCTTCCCTATCATATTTTATTACCTTCAAGCTCATTAATACTTTTAAGCCCCACTATCCCAGCAGAAAGGAGCTCTGGTGACACAGTGCCTAAGGCATTTGACTGCTAATCAGAAAGTTGGTGGTTGAAACTCCCCAGCCACTCCTTGGAAAGAAGATGGGGCAATCTACTTCTGTAAAGATTTACTGCTTCAGAATCCAGTGGGGATCTCTATGAGTCAGAATCAACTTGTGGCAGTGGGTTTTTTGTTTTTTAATCCCAGAGCAGTTAAAAATCTAACCAAAGAGCAATGAAAAATTAATTATAGAATAAATTTAAATAATACATTAATTTTGATTAACTTGTTTTAGCAGAAATATGGAAATATTATGGAAAATGATCTGACATGATTGCATCCAAAAAGGACAAACATAATGCTGAATCAAGATAATCATATGGGTGTACTGAACAGAGCCTCTAGCTTCAATCTTTGCTAGGTTGATCATCTGAAGCCTGGAGCTAATGGCAAACATTAAGATGCCAAGATGAAGATACACTATCTACATCAGAGGTAGACAAATGGTGGCCCATGGACCAGATCCAACCTGCTATCTATTTTTATAATTACAGTTGCACTGGAACCTAGACACACCCATTCACTCAATTATCTGATTGCTTTCTTGCTACACGACAGAGCTCAGTAGCTTGGACAGAGACCATTTTGTCTGCAAAGTCTAAAAGATTAATTAACTGACCCTCTAAGTTCTCTAGATTAATGATACTCAAAGTGTGATCTGCAAAACGATGGGGGTTGGCCAAGGCACTATCAGTGGGTCAGTTAAGATCAGAAGATATTTGTGTTTTTAACCTTATTGACATGTGCCCTGATGGTAAAACTGTTGGAACCTTAACATGAATTAAAACATTAGCACCAAATTGTACCTGTAGTTATTGTATTCTTCATCGTATGGCAAAGTTTATTTTGTTTTTTCCCAAGGCAGTTTCATTTTGAATGTCCTTGCTGAAGCAGAATAGATTATTAATTTTATTAAATATTGACCCTTGAGCACATATTTGTTTAACAGTTTGTGTGATAAAATGGGAATTACACATAAAGCACTTCCCTGCTCATTGAAATATGACGGCTGTCTCATGGAAAAGCACTTTAAAATTAAGCCGTGTGCTGACATTTTGTTGTTGTTGTTATGTGCTGTGGAGTCGGACCAGACTCATAGCGACCCCTCCTTGGGTTTCTGAGGCAGTATCACTACGGAAGTAGATTGTCCCATCTTCCTTCCGAGGAATGGCTGGTGGGTGTGCTGACATAGTTACTCGTTTTCAAAGCGTATCATTTTTACTTGAAAAAAAATATGGCAATCTACAATTATACAGATTTGGATTTTTGCAAACATTTTCTCAAAACTTATTGAAATAAGTCTGTCACACTTCAACAAAAACTGACAATTTGTTACCAGTGACAAATTTTAAGTCTTTAAAGAAAATTTAAAATTATATAAAATTTCTATCATCCTATACAAGGTTAACACCATGCAAATACTTAAGATATAAGATTGATGGTTATACTAATAAATTTCTCTTTTTTATATTATCAATAACATGTATTAACCAGGCTATTACAAGAACCAGGCTTACTGGTCTGAGAGAGCCTGGTGAGACCCCCAAGACCATGGCCACTAGTTACCTTCCAGCCCTCGAACTGAATTCACTCCTATGGCTTCTAGCCGAACAAAAGACAGGCACATAGGGTGAATATTTAGCGTAGTGCCTAAGACACTTGACTGGTAACCAAAAGGCTGGCGGTTCAAGCCCACCAGCCACTCCTCGGGAGGAAGGTTGGGCAACATACTTCTGTAGTGATATTGCCTGGGAAACTCAAGGAGGGGGTCACTAAGCTGGGTCTGACTTGATGGCACAAAACAATTTACACCAGGTAGATATTTAGGACAATCAATCAATCATCGGAGAGCAGAAGGGCAGTATTTGCACAGGGACTTAGCTCAGAGGGCAGGAATGCATAGAAAAAAAGGGCACAGGGAAGAGGTAACTACAGGGAGGAAGGGGAAGAGAGCTGTTACAGTGTGGGGACTGCAGTCAATGTCATGAAACAAAATGTCTTATGAACTACTGTATGGAAAATGAATTTGCTCTGTAAACTTTCACCCAAATCACAATAAAAATTAAAATAATAATTATGTATGTGTGTATGTATATATATGTTATTGTTGTTGTTATGTGCCATTGAGTCTAACCTGACTCATAGCGACTCCTCCTTGGGTTTCCGAGGCAATATCACTACGGAAGTAGATTGCCCCATCTTCCTTCCGAGGAGTGGCTGGTGGGTTTGAACTGCCAGCCTTCTGGTTAGCAGTCAAGTGCCTTAGGCACTACACTACCAGAGCTCCCATATAGGTGATAATATTTTCTGAGCCAGTTTTTTATTTAGCTGAAAGGTGACTTCAGCGTCAGTTTTGGTTTAAGGTTTGAAAAGTATTTGGGGGCAGTAGTCTTAGGGAGTCCTGCATTCTCAAACACTCCAATAGAGTTCTGTTCCACATTTGTCATTCTATTAGAGTGGCCTGGATTAGAAAAGTTAGTAGTGGTAGCTAGGCACTATCTATTTCTTCTGGTCCCCTTTGTGTTTTAAAAGGAGAGATGGGGATTTATTTGTGGGGTAAAAGACCCACCGAGTGCTTCCACCTGCCTGCCAGTAGTCTCCTGTTGCAACAAGTGGCTTTAGCATCCACTGTCTAATAGTCCCCACTGTTAACCTGGAAAATGGCCACAAATCCCTTTGGTAGTGTAGTAGGTTCCTTTCTCAGGAACCAAGACTCTCTTTGGATAGGTTTGATTTGTAAATAGGTCTGGGAATTGGGTGAAGAATTGTGATTCTCTAGATTTAAATCTGGTAGCATAGTGGCTAAGGGGTCGAGTCTGACTCAACAGCACATAACAACAACAACAAAGTACTGTGCTCCTTTAAAAATTCACTCATGTGAGACAAAATGATAAAAAATTACTTAGCAAAGATCAAAGGATAAGGGGCCAGGGAAATTAGATAAATGGAAAGGGAACAACCAGAATGGAAATTCTGGAAAACATCACTGAATGACTTGGTGGGAACTGTTGAATGGGAATCTAATTTAAATCGTCACTGAAAATACAGTAAAATAATATTAGGGAGAGAGATTTCTATTACATTACCATTAAAATTGAATGTGTCTCTTATCCTGAAGACATATCATTCTAGAAACTTGTTGTTGTTGTTGTTACGTGCCGACGAGTCGGCCCGACTCATAGCAACCCTTCCTTGGGTTTCCAAGGCGGTATCACTATAGAAGTAGGATTGCCCAACCTTCCTTCCGAGGAGTGGCTGGTGGGTCTGAATCTCCAGCCTTCTGGTTAGCAGTCAAGTGCCTTAGGCACTATGCTACCAGAGCTCCTATTTTAGAGACTAGCAATCAATTATCAGACATTTAGTCAGGCAGTGATTCTAACTGCCTGGCCATTTTCCAGGTTAACAGTGGGGACTATTAGACAACGGATGTCTTCAAGTATCTCTGAGCTAAAAGTCCCCTGCTACCTGACATGAAGCTATTGCTCTTGTCAATTTTTTCCCTTTATTCCTGTTAATACTGACCAGGAATTGGTGAACCTGCTGCCATCGGGTCATCTCCAACTCCAGCAACCCTTTAGGGCAGAGTAGAATTGTCCCATAGGGTTTCGGAGGCTGGGCCTAGGCTGCCTCATCTTTCTCCTGCACAGTGTCTGGTAAGTTTGAATAATAGACCTCTCTGTTAACATTAACAAAAAGATTACACCACCAGAGCTCATTTTTAAAGTAAAAATTTTACAGTAAAAATTTTAGGGTAAGTCAGAGGGTTTCTATTGCAATTACTCAACTCTATCCACAGCAGTCATAAACAAAACATGTATGAATGGGCATGACTGTGCTCCAGTAATGCTTAATTTACAAAAATAGGCCATAGGCTGGATTCCCACAGGCCACAGTTTACTAAGTCCCTGGTACAGACTACCAAAAGCAGTTTGCTTTTATACACAGGGACAGTTAAGGACCTTTGTCTATTTGAGTCCTCCAGTCCTGCTAAAAACTAGTTGGCAAAAGTGTTGATCCTTATTCCCAGAATTGATAGTAATAACCTGCTTGGACCTAATGAATACAAATTAGCAAATACTTGAGCAAGATGCATGCTAAAGGGAAGGCAAAAAAGCCCATGAAAATTCAGGGGTGTACCAGCAGAGGGGCCGATACATGTCAGATGTCTCCTTTAAGCACATGTGGGCATGCTGCTCTAGTCCATTTGCTTCAAAGGCTCCCTTTTCTTGATTAGGGCACAGAGCAAAAAAGGTAACTTGCAAAAGTTATGTGTAAGCTTCCCTGCCACTTGGGCCACACTTCCCAGCAGATCTGGTGGTGCCCACAGAGTCTGTAGCAAAAATGGATGTAGTACGCAGTTTTGGAAAGTCCTATGGAGAATCACCATGGAGAATCCTTAGGATTTGAGTAGGTAACTATTTTCCTCTTGTAAAGTGGCTTATAGGAGCTCTGAAGGCGTAATGCCCAAGGCATCTGACTACTAACCAGAAGGCTAACGGTTCAAACCCACCAGCCACTCCAAAGAAGGAAAGCTGGGCAATCTACTTCTGTAGTGATACTGCCTCAGAAACCGAAGGAGGAGTTGCTATGAGTCGGATCTGACTTGACGGCAGTTTTTTTTTAATGGCTTATGGTTTGTCATTGTACAAATTCAAAAGGTTGACAATACAATACTAGTTACCTTTCATACTGTTTGACCTATCCAGCCATGAAGTTGGGTGTGCACAGCATTACCTGTCATCAGGTGAAAATAATCTATATGCAAATGAGGTCAAACAAGTCCTAAAGACACTTATTCAAATCCCCATTGTACCTATAGCTATATTATCTCCCTTCTCTCTATCCACAACTCTGATGTTTATTATAAGGGAAAAATAATGTTTCCCCTGGTTTACTGCTGATAATGCACAATGTGCTGGTACTATTCAAAAGCACAACTGAAACAAAGCTCTACTGAGAGGGTTGGCTGTGAAGAACAGTAGTGAAGGAGAATCTACCCAGTGGTGATGTCAAGCAAAGAAAAGAAAAGTAAAAATGGCTATGGCTACAGATATATACTGATTCATGAAGATTAGCTAAAGACTTGATTGAATGGTCAGACTTGGAAGATACTTGATTGAAAACTAGTTATGGAAAGAGAATCTGGGTGACCTCTTGAAATGGAAATAAAATGTGAAAATGTCCCATTTTAGAGGATCATCTCAGTAACTATATAACCAAGGTGAATTATTCTGTAAATATCTTTCAACCTATTTACCCTACACCTGTAGGGTAAATGTCCATGGAGGCAGGAAATCCATGCATAACATGGACCCAATACATGGATTTCCACACATCAAGCTGATCTGGCAATCACCACTACTGATTGCATAGCTAACACTGAGCCCCCAATCTGCAGTGTTTCCTGGGGAGAATGGCCAGCCACTCATCTATCATGAAAGAACCACTTCGAACATGAAAGGGACAGCAATGTATCTTTAGAAGATATCCTCCATATGAATTTACCTTCCATGTCCATAATATTTCTGCCAAACTGCTATTGTTGTTGTTGTTGTTATGTGCCGTCGAGTCGGCCCCGACTCATAGCGACCCCTCCTTGGGTTTCCGAGGCAGTATCACTACGGAAGTAGGATTGCCCAACCTTCCTTCCGAGGAGTGGCTGGTGGGTTTGAACTGCCAGCCGTCTGGTTAGCAGGCAAGTGTCTTAGCCACTATGCTACCAGAGCTCCCAAACTGCTATTAGAAAACAAACAAACAAAAAAAACCCCACAAACACTGCCCTCAAGTAATTTCCAACTTATAGTGACCCATACTTGGGATTCCGAGGCGGTATCCCTACGGAAGTAGATTGCCCAATCTTCCTAAGAGTGGCTGGTGGGTTTGAACCACCAGCCTTCTGGTTAGCAGTCAAATGCCTTAGGCACTACACCAGAGCTTCTTAGCGACCTTACAAAGACCTTACTCACTGCTAAATTATTCCATTAGAATTGCTTCTGATCAAGGGAATTCATTTCACAGTGAAAGAAATAAAACACTCATGCCCATGGGAAGTCACTGCTCTTACCAAATAAGCCAGTTCCTAAAGTAGGTGGACCAATCTACTGAATACACAATCTACTGAATACACAGTGCCATTTGAGTGTCATCACATATGGCTAAGATAATGTCCTAAACAATACAACAGATGATCTGAACCTGAGACTGCTATTTGTACTTTCTCCCATTGTTAAATACATAGTGTGTGAATCAAAGACTGTGGAGTAACTTCTCTATTACCGTAACAAGTAGTTAGCAAAAATTTTGCTTCTGTCTACCAACTATGGGCTACACAACTTAGAAAGCTGTTTTAGTTCCCCCCAAAATAATTATCTTACCAGAAGACACAACCAGAGTTCCAATAAATTGGAAGGTAAAACTACCTAAGGTCCATCGTGCCACTAAACCAACAGGCAAAGGAGGAGGGCGTGATACAAGATGAAGTGACTGAACCTACTTATCAATGGGAAAAAGGATGCTCCTATGTGATGAGGGTAGGAAAGAATGTAACTGGAACTCATGAGCCTTTTTTGGGTGTCTCTTGGCACTGCCACGTCTAGGTGTAAAAGTTAAGAAAAACTATAGCAATTATAGACAAGAAGGATGATTAATGCAGTCTACTGAGAAACAAAGGTTTGAGCCATATCTATCATGTAAAACACTAGAATCGGGTATGAGGTATTGCTTAAGGCAAAAGATGCTAACAAGTCAATTCCAACTCACAGTGACCTTACAGGACAGAGTAAAACTGACCCACAGTTTCCAAGACTGTAAATTTTTACAGAAGCACAGTGCCTCATCTTTCACTGGCAGTGTGGCTGACAGATTCACAACACCAACTTTCTGGTTAGCAGCCTAATACTTAAACCACAGCACCATCAGGGCTCCTTGGAATGGGTGAAAGCAAGCTCTAAATATCTACTACAGTTATAAAGCTAGTTACAGAAATAAACACACCAGCAATCAAGCCCATACATGTTAATCAGTTTTTTCTCTTTATCCTTTTATATTCCTCTGGTACAAAATAATAGGTATGATAATGGTAATTAATCCTGTATTTAGCATTTAATCTGCAGAATATCAAAAAGTGATTATGACTGAACAGAAAGAGGAATGAACACCAGAATGTTCACTCTAGGATGAATGGCTAAAGTGACACAAGTTTTGAGTCTTACCTTTTAAAGGGAGGGTGATATGAAATATATGAACTGTTTCATGTTAGAAAGAAACATGGTATTTTAAGTGTCTTTATTTGGAAGTTAAATATGGGTAAAAAGAAAATATATAGGAATGCTGGTTGAAAAGTAGGTGTACAGGGCTGTGTTGTCTGTTGCCACCTTGGCATTGCCCTCATCATTTTTCTAAGATCTTATTATCTGCCTTGCAACACTGAGACTGTACACTTCCCAGAATCCCTTGTAGAGTTCCAGATTCAAGTCCACAAATGAAAAGAATATGAATTAGGTTTGGAAGGTGGAAAAGAAACACAGGCTTATTCTCCAGAGGTGCTTGCAGACAGATAAAGTTTCACAGTAGTTTCCTCCCAAGCAACTGAGCATTATTCATTTTGCTGCTGCAGACTGTGGCAGATCATTGGACCTTTTAAGAGATTCTTGAGGACTGTAGCAGCTTCCCAGGAAGGCTTTGAGAACTATCAGCTTCAGAGTGTGCTTCCCCTCTGTTTTCCTCATATTTCATTCAGAGCATTCCTGGCCTTCAGCAGGGCCTTTGCTCCCCAGTTCTGTACTCAAGCATGCCAGCCCAGATTCCTGTATTAAACCCTCTAGTCTCCCCAGAATACATAAAACGTTTGTCTCCAACAAAAGTGGAGGCTTAACTGCTCACTCATTTAAGAATGTAACGCAGCAGGGAGTCAATCACAAGAGACTAAAATGCGTTAAAGCAAGAACAGAGGTTAAAATATGACCTGTATATGCCTATAAAGATAGTCTGTTGGAAAAATCAATGATAGAATTAACTGCTATAGTGATTATGTCTAAAAACCCCTCAATAAGTTTTTAAGAACAGAAATACTAAAGACCATTTTCTCTGATCAAAATGCAATGATCAGGCAATAATGAAAGGCACTCCCCCAAAATAAAAACCTATCAAATTCAGAATTTAAAAATGTCATCATTTTAACCACAGAGGAAATAACTGAAATTGTAATAAAGAAACTAACAATGATGAAAATCCAATCTAAGACTTAGACCTTGCTAAATAAATAACAGCTTAGAGGAAAATTGTAGCCTTTAATGTGTTGTTGTTGTTGTTGTTATTTGCCGTCGAGTTGGCCCCGACTCATAGCGACCCATCCTTGGGTTTCTGAGGCAGTATCACTACGGAAGTAGGATTGCCCAACCTTCCTTCCGAGGAGTGGCTGGTGGGTTTGAACCGCCAGCCTTCTGGTTAGCATTCATGTGCCTTAGGCACTATGCCTTTAATGTACACATACTAATTTAAAGAAATACCAGTCAGCTACTTTCACCAGAAGAACTTAGAAAAAATCTGAAAATAAAGCAAAAGGAAGCAGAAATTAAAAAAGAGAAAAATCTTCTAAAGAGTATTTCAAAATTTCAAAGTATTTTCTCTCAAAATACTTAATACACGTAAAAAGCTACTACTGAATTTATGTAGGCTTCCTAAAATTCACTTAAGTTAAATGAATAAATCAAGGAACAATAATTACACATACACAATTAAAATCTGATTTTTCAACATACTAATTTCATAATTACAGACTATAAAACTTATTTCTTACCTTTTTGCTAACTGAGTTTCAAGATACTGAACTTTTTCTAGTAACTCTTTCTCAACAGCATCTCTCTCCATTTTAAATTCTTTGAGAACACTCTGAATGGCTTCTTCCTTTTCACAATTAAGCTTCTGAATTAACTTTTCTCTGTCTTGGTCCTGGGTCATGACCAATTTTTCTTTGTCTTTCTCAAGTTTATGGATAATAGTTTCATATTTTTCTTCTTGTTGGATCATTTCTTCATCTTTTTGTTTTTTAAGAGTACTCAATTCTGACTCCAATTTATTCTGAAGTTCAACTATCTGATCTTTCAGTTTTTTTTCTATTTCAAATGCTTGATGATGCAAAGATGTTACTTGATTTAACTCAGATTTAAGCATATTTGATTCCTCTTCATGTCTACTAATTAACTCTGAAATACACTGATCTTTTTCAATTGTCATTAAAGTTTTTAGCTCTGCTAAGCCTACCTGATAATTATCATTATTATCCTGAATTTTTTGGTTTAACTTACTTATCTCTAGTCTCAAATGTTCTGTCTCTTTTTCAAGAAGGAATTTTAAGGTCTCCTTCTGCTGGGCTTTGCTTTCTTCCAGCAAAAGTTTTATTTCGTCAGTTTCTGCTTCCTTCAATGCAAGCTCAACCTCTAATTTGCATCTCATGTCAGACAAATCAGAAACCTTGAGTTTTAGTTCCTGTAGCTGTTGTTCTTTTTCCTGGACAATTGTTGCATGAGACTCTTGCATCTGATTAATTCTGTGTTGATTTTCCTCTTTTAACTTCTCCAAAGAAACTTGGTGCTCTGTTACAACTTTCTCAAACTCTTGTGTATGCCTGACTTGCAGTGTGTCTTCTAATTCCTTAAGGTGACTTTGTTCTAAACACTGAAGTTCTGCTCTTAATAACTCTATCTTCTCATCATTTTCAACATGGAGCTTTTTTAAGTCACCTAGCACTACTGCTTGGGACTCTTTCAGTTCTTTAATTTCACAATTTTGAGTGTGCATTATGTTTTCCATCTCTAACAGCTTCTGATCCTTTTCGTTCTGCAAGGAGATGACAGCTTCTTTTTCATGTTTAACCAAGGCAAATTCATTATCTTTATTTTGCAAAACCTCTTCAAGACATACTAGGTCGATTTTCAATTTTTTAATTTTGTTTTCATTTTCTGCACTCTCCTTTGTTAGTGCATCAAGCTTACCTTCATATTCATTTTTTAAAGTCTGTAATTCTTTCTGATGTTTTTCTTGTAGTGTTATTTCCAGAGAACATTTTACTCTTTCAATAATGTTTCTTATTTCCACCGCTGTACATTTTAAAGAATTTGAGAAATCACACTGTTCTTTCTGAACAAACGTTCTGAAGTGGCAAAGGTCTTTCTTGATCGTTTGTATATTGAAGTGAGAGTTTTGGGCAACAACTCTACATTTTTCCAATTGGACATTGGAAGCAAGATCTCCCAAATCCTCTTTACCACAAATATTTGTATCCTGCATACGTCTGCTATCTATTGCATTGATAACTGATGAATAAAGTGATTCCACCATCATTTCTGGGCTGTGTGGATCACTTATAGGATTAGGAGATGATAAATTTTCTTCTATCACAAACTCATTCACAGCAGACATAAAATCTGATTCAGGGCTTTCTGCTAATGAATCTAAATCTAAGGAACCTTGGTCAAGAGTTTGTTCTATGTTTGGATGAGGGATAGTTTCAAAATCAAATGTATGTGCGTCAATGCTATCTGGAGATAATTCTTCTAAGGGACATACTGCAGGACATAAGGGATCCTGAACAGTGAGTGGAGGAGGAGTTCTCGGTGAGGTAGTAGTTGTAATTCCTGTTGCACTTTCTATCCTTGGTGATGAAGCAGACTGTGGGGATGCCTGGCTCTCTGAGGTCTGGAAAACAGAGAAGAAGGCTTAGAGAGCTTCAGAAACACCTGTTTATACTAATAAAAAGAACTGTTTGAAAAGAAATGAATTTGCCTTTTGTTCACTCAGAAGATCTGTAATAGTCTGCGACATTTCATCCAAACTTTGTGCTGCTTTTACCAAATTATGTAAAGCAAGAACATGCTGGTGTAGAGGTTCAAAATCACAAAGTAAGGGAACCCTGAAACAGAATGTAATCAAATGAGATTGATTTCTTAATGAAAAAACAGATGATAATCAAGTTACAGAAACTAAGTATCTCAATTATTTGTCTCAAATAACTAGAGCATTATTAGGAATATTTTAACAAATCTGAGCTATAAATGATAAAATGATAAATTAGAAATCTCCCACAATATACACAATATGAAATAATAACTACTACTACCAAAAAAAAAGAAAAAAGAAATGAAAAGCATAATTTTATTCTACTTTATCTTCTTTTTATGATCAATGTTTCTGTTTCCCAGAAATTTCCTAAAGCAGTCATATGAGATCCTATGGTAAAATATTTTGTTATTCTGGCACCTCTTAGAGTGCTGGTGCTACTTTCCACACCTCCACAAAAATGAAAACATTTACTGATACTAGACATTTACCTGAGGAATGGCTGAACTTCTGAAGGACAAAATGATTGCAGAAATTGTAAATCTTTTAATGAAATATCTGGAAGTTCACAGTCAAACTTTCGAGGCTTTTGAGTCTATACAAATAAAATAATCCATCAAAAAACATTAAAGGACAAAAATTTCAGTAATTTAATATTTAACCAAATGCAATACAACAAACTGAATTTACATATATATATAAACTCAATTTGTTGTACTGCATTTGGTTATATATATACATATATAGGAGCTCTGGTGGCTTAGTGCCTAAGGCAGCTGACTACTAACCAGAAGGCTGGAGGTTCAAACCCACCAGTCACTCCTTGGAAGGACGGTTGGGCAATCTACCGTCATAGTGATACTGCCTTGGAAACCCAAGGAGGGCTCGCTATGAGTCAGATTCGACTCGCTGGCAGTGAGGTTTTTTTTTTTATATATATATACATATAAATGCTTCATAAGATCCAATCGTATTTAAGAAATAATAAGATAGCTCAGTACTATTCAATAAAGATATGGTATAGTATTTTTCTGAATCTTTAATAACTATACCATTAGTTATTGGTTATCAATTGATTTTTCTTTTCCTCTTCTCCGCTTTCACCATGTTTTTATCGTAATTCTAGTATTCCCATCAACATTAAATGAAGCTATTTTTTTCACTAGTATATAGGCTAATTTTACCATGACCGATGTAATATGTTCATGAAGATTTATCCAGCCCCAAATCTATTCTCGGAAGGAAGACTGGGCAATCTACTTCCGTAAAGATATCATCTCAGAAACAGGGTTGCCATGAGTCAAATCAATTTGATAGCAGTAAGTTTGGTCTTTTTTTTTTTTTTAAATCTACTCTTATCATCTGTTAGCATGCCTTGCTGCTATAAACCAAAACCAAACTCACTGCCATCAACTCAATTCCTATTCACAAGAACCCTATAGGACAGAATACAACTATTTCATAGGGTTTACAAGAATAATCACAGAAGTAGATTGCCACATCTTTCTCCCATGGAGAACCACCAATCTTCCAGTTAGAAGTTGAGTATTTTAAACACTGTGCTAGCAGGGCTCCTCTTATTGCTGTAAGACAGTAAAAATATTCTTTGTCTATATTATACTTTTTTCTTGTCTTTTCCTTTATAAGTCTGTATTTTCAAAAATATAAATTACTAGTCAATTTCAGGTTCTTTGAAAACTATTAACTGGTAAATCCCACCATCCCTTCCTTTGTAACACTGTCAATAATTGCAAATTTTTAAACAGCTTCAATTACTTTACTTATTACTCAGACTTAGCTGTGTCAAGATGCTCTTTAAAAAAAAAAAAAGATTCATAGCAAAGGAGTATAGGAACTTCTGCCCCTTCTTAGGTAACAGCCCTCAGATAAGGCTGGTTTAGAAATATACTTGTTTCTTATTATCATAGTTCTTATTATCATAGTTAAATTCCAATGAACACTAGTGAAGAGCCATCCTACTCTTATTTGTCAAAACATGAAAGGAAGGAGGAAAAAACTACAAAACAGAACAAAAGTGCTGTTCCTACCATTCCAAAGAATATAGCAAGAGGTCTCCTCCTGTTATTAAGAGACAAAATTATGACTATCTTAAAACCTCATGTCAACTGACTTTTAAAGCCAAAAGCGTTTTTTATGTTAATTAAAACTCCTGATAAATGACTGTACTTCACTTCAGGGGTTGGGGGGGATGGTTAAAAAACACCCAGTTTAATTGTTTCACATCCTATTTTGGCAAGTAGTGATTAGGATCTTAAAAGCTTGCAAGCAGACATCTAGATGCAACGATGGGTCCCACCTCATCCACAGCAAAGAAGAATGAAGAAAACCAAAGACACATGGGACAATTAGTCCAAGGCACTGGTACCTCATGTGATCCTCAGCCTATATGACTATGAGACCAGAAGAACTAGATAGTGCCTGCCTACCACTGTCAACAACTCAGGGGGGGAATCTATGTAGAAGATCCTGGATAGAGTGGGAGAACAATGTGGAATGAAACTCAGAATCATTTAAAAATAAAGGGGACCAGGTTTCCTGGTCTGATAGAGCCTGGTGGAACCCTGGAGACTATGTTCCTTAGTTGCCCTTCAGGTCTGGAACTGAACACACTCCTGTGGCTTCTAGCCAAACAAAAGACAGGCATATGAGCTGAACATTTACATTAGGAAGATACACTCCTTGGAGAGATTAATCATGAGGAGAACAAAAGGGCTGTGCATGCACAGGGTGACAGCTTAGGGGGCAGGAAGGGTGCATGGGAGGAAGGACACAGGGAAGACGTAACTATGTGGGAGATTGCAGTCAATGTCATGAGACAAAGTGTACGTGAATTGCTGTGTGGAAAATGAATTGCTCTGTAAACTTTTACCCAAATCACAATAAAAATTAAAAAAAAAAAAAAAAAAAAACAGTTTAATTAAGGTTAGAAAATAAATACATACACAAAAGGAAGGGGGCCAGGAGTCCAGTCCCCTAAACAGACGATTTCTTAAGAAAGACTTCCCTGCGTAAAGAAAGTAACAATATGGTTATATCAGAATGTTTTAAGAAAAAAAAAAAAGAAAGAAAATTTAACTCTGGATTTTAAAATATTAAGTTAATATATGATCAGGTTGCATATTTAAAATATAATAACAGATTCAACTCTACAGACTTTAAAGGAATTTAAAGGAAATTCTAAATTTCAATGGTAATTAATAGCCACGCCCTAAAGCTAAAATCTAAGGGCTGGGGAATACATACACACATATGTGCTTCAACTCTTCAAAATTCTAAACTGTGTTTTATGCTCCCAGGTATTACTAAACAAAGACAAAAGGACTCTAACTAACCTCCAAGGTAAAAGACAAGATTAACTTTACTGTAGTTATTATTTGTAATTTCCTAGCATTTTCTTAGATAACTGGGAAACGAAAATTCTTAAATAAAGATCTGCTATAATAATTTTCACACATAAATAATAACATTTAAATTGCAGTTTATCAAATACCTAAATTCCTAAATGAACAACTGTTCTATATACAACTGTTTCATCCACACAAATATCAGGACTTTCTACACAGTACTGACTGACATTAATAGTTTTAGCTTTTAAAGTAGTTTATTCATATTTATGAAATAACAGTAGGATTTTTTTAATTTAAAATGTGAATATACAATGAGGAAGAGGTCAGCACAAAATAGTAATGGAAACTGTGAAGAATACAAACGCTAAAGGCAGGGGCTGGGAGGGTGCAGTGTATGTGAAACAGGCGTGGGGAGTGAAAAAAAAAAGGAAAAAAGAAAGCAAATATATTTAAGTTATTAATAAAGAATACTTACTGAATAATTTCCCAAAGGATTCCCTTTTTGATTTTTCAGCTTCATACAAGTGTTTTCCATCTTTGACTAAAGCACCAGCCCACTAGAGGAGGAACCTTACATTAATAATAGACCAATATATTTTGGTTCATATACAGTTAAAACTGAATGTGGCCTGCTTACCTCTCTGTAGTGTTTTATGAACATTTTTCTCCTTACAACCTCAACCACAGCTAAGCAGTACATTTGAGGAACTGTACTAAGAGCTTCAACAATCTTGACTCTTTCTAAAAGCTCTATTACAAGGCGCAGCAAAGCTTGTAATTTCTCTCCATCTTGATCAGCATGAAGCATTACAAAGCAACACCACCTACAGAAAGAAATCCATTATTTTCAATATCTCAAGTTTGCTAAAAAGTATACTTATTGCCTACAGAAATTACAAGATCAGTCACAAAAATGATATGTAAATTAAGAAGTATAAACTGTATTTCAATGTGGTGATAAGGGAAATTTTCCCAATCACTTGGGAAAAATAAACATTAATGCTAAATATCCTAAATCAGGTATAGCAGAATCACTTACTTTAACCTGACGTGTAAGTTATTTGCTAGTTCTTGTTTGGCAGTGGTACACTTCTGTTTAATATCCAGTAGTTTTCTATGGTTTTGTAACATAATCATCAACTGATTTGCATGACTGAGGCACAAATCAGGTAGTACGGATGCATCCTTCAAGTTTTCAGCTCTCTTCTGATTAGCTAAAAATCCCTTTGACAAAGAACATTTAACAGGACATTAATAGTGTATCAGGAATGACACAAACATTCATTTAAGGCAAAAATCTTCATGTTAAACACGAAGAGTTCTATGTTCTTTGAAAATTTTCTATTTTTTTCTGAATTAGTTTGATGCTTTCATTGCAAAGGACCAGAATTTCTAAGAAACCTGTACTCATCTACTTTGTTTCATTTTTTAGTCTAGAAAAAAATCAAATCCTCAAAGAAAAAAAGCTTATCAGAAGTCACAATAAAATTACAACTAGAACCTGTGTCTAGACTTCCACTATATCGTAACTGCTGATGTCTTAAAAGGCCTGTCAGAGTATAGAATAAAACAAGATCACTGATTTTGAAACAATTAAAAAACAGCTAATTAAATCAATAATAAATAATAATTTGTACTTTATAAAAAATTACATACAAAGTTTTAAAATTACATTTAATATTATAAATATTTCAGTTCCTTTCAACTAAACACAATTTTTTTGCGTTAGTTATAAAAATGCTTTATATAAAACAATCTAGAATATCGCATCTCCAGAGACAATTGCTGTTCACCTATTAGCAAATTTCATTGTTTTTTTTCTTGAACACTGGTGAGTTATATTCTTGAGTCCATTTGTCCTCCAACAAATATTTATGGGGGTCACTAGGACATCTATCAAAATTTATTTTGCAATGACTGCACAACTGACCATAAGATAAATTTATTATAAAACCATTTAACCATTTCCCTGTACTTAGACATCTAAGTCCATTGCTATTAAAACAAAGCTATAAGGAGCATCATTTTCAAGCACTGGTGTTTCTTAGTCTGGGCTGCATATTAAAATTTCTTGGGCAAGCAAAAGATCAGCCTATGACAGGCCCTATCTCTGAACTCGGGGGGTCAAATGTATTTTTTTTTTTTTTTTTTCTTTAATTCCAAAGTGATTCTTATGTGTACCAAGGGTGAAAAATCATTTCTGGAAATAATGGTATGAACATGGCTACTAAGGTGACACAGGAGACTTGTCAATGGTTTCTTTGTAATTCCTAGTCTAATGAATTAAGAGTAAGTGCAGTGTAGTAAATTACTTTGTGTGGCTTTTCTACCCATAAGTCTTTGTAAACTCCAAGGTAGAATTTGCTATGAGCAACTGAGGAGCTCCTGATTGCTGAAGGTGTCCACCTGGAGTATTTCTGTTGGGAGAGGCACAAAACAATGTTCTGGGAGGTGCCCACTCTCTCTCAGGTGCTTAGAGTTCTGATGCCATAATTGCCTAGTTTGACCACCCTGCGGGCTCTAAAGGAGACCTCCTGGAGGCAGAACTCTCTCTGACTGCTGGTTGAGGAAGATGTGCTGCTGAAAGAGACACGGGCTCCTGAGACATGCCTTGCTGAGTGAGACACCGAAGGACCAGCACTGCTGGGAAAGAGACTGTGAGAGACTCTTGGCTGAGGGATGGTGGGCTGGGAGAGAGACTGAGCGTTCTTCCTGAACTTGACTTGTAACCTGGTGCTTCCCTAATAAATCCCGTAATCTGTGAGTTCTGTGTAGCCACTGCAGCGAATTATCGAACCCAGGAGAGAGGTGGTGGGTGCTTTGGGAGGAACGGTTGGTGAAAGGGCTGGAGGGAGGCAGCATGTTTGGCCTTGCAGTAATAGGCCTTGGGTTACTGCTGGTAATCCTGCCTTCCCCTTGTAGGGTTAGAGGAGGTCAGAACATGTGGCCTCCTTGCAGTTTTTGCAGTAAGGTAAACAGCAAAAAAAAAAACTATGTCTTCCTCTGTTTGGAAAATATAAACAAGAGTAAAACTAGGTTCAGTGCTCAGACAGTAATTTTGTATTCTCTCTCTCTCTCTCTATATATATATCATGAAGAGAGTAATAATTGATTCAACATGTTTAAGCAAAACAAAGCCTTAATTAAAACTTCAGTCACTTACTTACCAGACAAACTAGAAAACACAGTCACCCTTCCACCCCCAGCATTAAAAATCTAGGACATTTCTTCTAGATAACAGTCTGTCATTCCTTATAAAACTAAACACAACTACCAACAATTAAACTTCTGGGCATTTATCCGAGACAAGTAAAAATTTGTATTTTAATTATCTAATCCAGCTGAAATTTACTTACCTTCCTTCCCCATGTAAGACAATCAATTGCCTTCATAACATTTATTGTAAAGTATTCTCCAGTATTTCTGGATTATATTCTATTCCATTAATACCTATCTTTAAAATAATGATTAAATATTGTAATTTATAGTGCATTTTATGATCTGATAGGAAAAATTGTATTTTCTTAGCTATCCTTACTTACTTATTTTCCCAGGGATTATTTTTAGGCTACAAATTAATTTAGACAGATCCACTGTATTTAAAATTTAGTCTTTCATATCTCTCAATCAAGTACTTGCTTACTGGGTTACTCTGGGATTATAAACGCATGGTTAAAGTTTTGAAAGGCTATACTAGATAGTAGTCACCTCAGTGAGATAAATAAAACTGAGGAATTCATTTAAACACAATTATTTTAAACTACTTTAAATGTAATAAAATAAGGTCTGTATTTTTATATACCTATACTATATTATGTAAACATTTAGGAAATTAATGATTGTGGTAGTTAAGTTTGTGTGTCAACTTGGCTGGGCCTGGTTGAGTGGCTGGGCAGCTAGCTGGTGGTAGTTATTCCCCATGACAAGACTGGCAATCAACTCCATGGCGGGATCTACCACAAGCAGCTGAGTAGCTGCCTTTGGGATGTGGTCCGCTTCCTGTATATAAGGAGAAGCCTTGGGAATGGTGTCTAGCCTATGGCACATTTGGACCCTGCATGTAGCCGTGTCATTGCTCAACAGCCTATTATGCTCTGCAGACCTTGGTAATTACAATGGACTTAAGTTAATGGCCTGCCGTGAGGTTTGGTAAGGGACTGTGCCTTTTTACTTGTCAACCTTGGAGCTTCTCAGCCTCAGCAGCCAGCAGCTGTCTGAGTGAAGAAACTACCTCTAGCTCCAGTGGGCCGGGAGCAGGAGGCAGAGCTGGACTCCAAGGTTGAGGGGCCTTCACCCAGCCCCTAAAGCCTCCAAATTGTAAGAACAAACTCCTGTTTGTTAAGGCCATCCCATTTGTGGCATACTCCTGTCAGAGTGGCACTAGGTAACCAGAACAATGAATAAGGAAAATTAAACTAGAAAAGTGTGAATTAGAATCAGATTTAAAAATTCAACTGCTTTGCTAAATGTTGTTTTGTCATGGTACTTGTCAGGGGAGTGGCAGACAAAGCAGTCATTATATAAACAAAGTCACTAATGTGTGGAAATAATGTAACTATTCTACCCCCTTCCTTTAGTTACAACTCTACTATGACAAGATTTCCTGTAACACTTAATTAAATTATACTTGAGACCCAAGTATTAAGATCTTCAAGATTTCTTATTTTCCTTCCATCCCTTTAAAATACCTTTCTTTCTTCTATTTTGAGTGGATAGCAGGAAGTACTGAAATGATTACAATTACTACTCTTATCATATGCTTTCAACATGTCAAAAATATCTAATGTAGGCAAAGAAGTTTAATAAAGAAAGAAGTTTGATAAATGTGAACCACATTACCAAAAGTTCCAAATTACAATCTTCATTGACTTTTCTCCAACAGCTAGTGGTATTTTCATAATTTCTTTCAGCTTTTATCTAAAGCCTCAGTGCTTTAACACAGTGGTTATGTCAGAAAACATTTTATGAAGTGTAAGCATTAAAGAAGGAGCTCTGGTGGCACAGTGCTTAAGGTATTTGATTGCTAACCAGAAGGGTGGTGGCTCAAACCCACCAGTTACTCTACAGAAGGAAGGTGGAGCAATTGACTTTCATAAAGATTACCGCCTTGGAAACCCAATGAGGGTCTCTATGAGTTGAAATTGACTCAATGGCAGTGGGTTAATTATTAAAAACATGGCTTTCTTCTTTATTACACAGAAGCAATAATACTGAAATGACAATATTCAAGAATGAAGTGAAAACATGAAGCATACCAAGTGGATATTGCACATACACTGCTTTTATGAAAAACTGCAAATTCCTTTTCTTAAAAAAAGATTCTAGTAAATACCTGAGCAAGTTCTTTTTGTTCATTCACCAGTCTGCTACAGCTAGCAATCATCTGGTCCAGGGCATAAAGTCTATCTTCAAGCCCTTTAATGGCTTTCATATTCTGATTATCAAGTTTGGCAATGGTTTGACGGCATTCTGCTAGAAATGGTCGAATAATCCTTGGATCAAGCTAAATGACAAGGAAATACAGGAATAAAATTTGTAGCAAACAGAATAGTTTAAAATATATTTCACACTATTTCAGTATATCATTTCAGAGAAACTCTAAATGTTGTAGAGGAAAATATAGAAAACCAAAAGCTTGGGGAATATGAGTTATTCTTTCACAGGAAGGTAAATAATAATTATAACACAATTATTACTGTAAAATACGGAATACATGATTAGAAATATAGTTCCCAGAATTATACATTTCAATCAATACTACAATTTGTTTTAGTCCTTATAAAAGTAGAATTAATGATTAAATAATTAAAACACAAAAGTTTTCCTTATTAATCAATCTCTCCTATTCCTTGGCTTTAATTCTACAAATTTGCTGAAGTCCATGGAACATGATAAAAAATCTCTCTATACTGCTCTCTTTTCCTTTGCAAGTAAAGGTTGCCTCTGCCTGTACACTCCATGAAAGCTGCTCTGCAAAAGACTACCAATGGCCTCAGTTCACTTGAGGCTATTGTACCACCTTGTCCTAACTCTACAGGCTATGGGGGGAGGGACTTTCTTCTGCTGGTTCCTTTCAGTTAAGAGCTCCTATCAGATTATTCTTCTCTGGCTCGTCCTCCTCTGTCTAATCCTTAAATACACGTAATCAGCACTCTGTCTTTAGACCACTTGTACTCTTTCTTACATGATTTCACCAATAAGCATGACTTATATGTATATAACTCAAATCTATTTTAATTCCTTTCACTTCTTATAAATTCCTAATTTGTTTAGGACTACTTGCTATTATCTCCATGTTGATATCAACTATGATGTCTTCTATTAATGACTCATTATTTCTGGTTCTTGATGAAATCCCCTAATAGCTTCCTTCTAACCACAATATACAAACCACATGAATAAACATACTTCAGTAGAGGCTTCAGTAAATCTGATGCCAGTAAATCTTTCCAGGCTATCTTCTTTTCACATTCAACTACCTTTTACTTCTAAACAAACCTGAATGTTTCTATTTCTGGTCTTTTTTCACAATGCTTGTGACATCTAGATCATAGCTCCTTAATCCCACCCTCTGGTCTGTTTAAAGATTCGAACTATAAATCGCCTCCTTCCTGGTCCCTTCTCTAATCAAAAGACTTATTTTATGCACTCTGTCTCTTGTACACAAAAAAACATACAAAAACATTTAAAACAGAAAGGCTGTATCAAGAAACTAACACCACCCAAGCAGTTAAGAGAGCAAAGAATAGGCAGCCCTCTCTTTGCCCAATACTGTCCTAACTGAAACTTAGGCATGTCTCTTCACTTTTCTTCATTTCATGGTAAGAGAGAACAATGTGCATGTGCATCAATTACAGAGTCCAGTGCAATGCAGACTGCACACTATGTTCCTTAAGATACTGGTGATGATCCAGACAGCTCAGAAATGAGCTACAATAACCTATCAACAATATGAATCAAACTGCCTCTTTTTTTTAGTATAATCCAAAATAGAACATTGAAGGATTCCTCTAGCAAGAACACAATATAGTCTATGAAAACAAGAATATACAAAAATATCAGAGCAATTCTAAGTTTTTCTTGTTACATTAAAATGGGGGGAAAAAAACGAAGTAATCTTACAACTAGCAGCTAAAAAAAAAAAAAAAAAAAAAAAAACCCTGAAATTGTTAAGTGATAATACAGGTAATAATTGAATGGCAGTACCAATATATAACTCCAAATCCTATGCAAGTCCCACAATCTTTGTTTTAGCTTATTTTTTGAGAAAGACATCTTTCAAAGCATCTTTTTTCTGATGCTTTCAATTTGACATTCAAAGCATCAGAAAGAAAAAGAATAGGTTTATTCAAGTTTCATGTTGAAGATGGAAAAGCATTAACTACAGAAATATATAGAACTCCAGAGAGGAGAAAAATGCTAATGTAATAAAAATATCACCTTGTTGACACTGAGGAAGAGGAAGACATAGAGGGGTACATGGGAGGTACAGAAAACAAAGATGAACCCTTCTGCATGTACAGTACTAAGTTTTCGGTGATGGCAAGCAGTGATCTACTAGTGGACAGATGGGTGTACAGGACGGATGATCAAGTATGTCTAGGTGGGGGGAGGAGTGTACCAATGACCACATACAGAGATGGCAGATGGTGTGTCTACATGCATATTTTAAGTGCTGTAAAAATGTCCGGGTGTACAGTAGAGCTGACAAGGGGCAAGGCTGTAGTGGCTTCTTGGCCACAGCCAGCTACCTTGAGGGAGTAAGTAGTTGGAGATGACGGCTTGAGATCATGGTCACATGGGACAACAACCTCAACTTAAATGATCTACTACACAAAAACACTGTTCTACAATCTACTTTGGTGAGTAGCAACTGGGGTCTTAAAAGCTTGCAAGCAGCCATCTAGATGAAACAATGACCCTCTCCTTGTCCAGAGCAAAAAAGAATGAAGAAAAGCAAAGACTCAAGGAAACAAGTAGTCCAAAGGACTAGCAGACCATATGACTCTCAGCCTATATGACCAGAAGAATTTGACGGTGCCTGAATACCACTGTCAACCAGTAGGCCCTGGGGTACCGGTCCAGAGAGATGCTAGGTGGAGTGGGAGAATAATGTGGAACAAAAGTCAAAATCATTGAAACAAAGACCAGGTTTGATGGTCTGATAGAACCTGGTGAGACTCCTTAGACTATGGCCCCAGTTATCCTTCAGGTCTGGAACTGAACTCACTCCTGTGGCTTTCAGTCAAATGACAGACAGGTTTACATCAGACAGATACACACCTTGGAGTGATCAATTATGGTTAAACATAAGGGCAGTGTTTGCACAGGGAGACAGCTCAGGGAGCGAGAGTGCACAGGAGGGAAGAACACAGGGAACAGATAACTATAGGGAAGAGAGCTGTTACGTTGTGGGGAACTGCAGTCAATGTCATTAAATAAAATGTGTATGAACTGTTGAATGGAAAATGAATTTGCTCTCTAAATTTTTCCCAAAATCACAATAAAAATTGGGGGGGGGGGGAGAAAACAAAAGACAGAAAAAGATAAGACCAAAATGGATCAGAAGAGATTCTGAAACTTGTTCCTAAACATACAGTAACTAAAAAAAATGAAAGAAATGATGAAATAAAGGAGCTGAACAGAAGATGTCAATAGGCAGCTCAAGAAGGCAAAGTATTACAATGAAAGATGCAAAAATCTCGAGTTAAAAATCCAAAAGAGAAAAATACGCTTGGCATTTCTCAAGCTGAAGAAAAAATTCAAGCCTTGAGTGCAATGTTGAAAGATTTTGTGAGAAATACATTGAATGACACAGAAACCATCAAAGAAGATGGAAGGAATATGCAGAAGGATATCACTGCTGATGTCAGATGGTTTCAGGCTGAAAGCAGACAATATCAGAAAGTTTATCTGTGTTTTACTGATTACACAAACGCATTCAGCTCTGTAGATCATAACAAATTTTGGAGTTGTAGGTTACTAAAATATTGCTAGTTTAAGCAAAAACCAGTTTTCATTCATTATTGGCAGTAATTTTTGTGCACTACACATTTCCCTGCTGTATGAAAGAGTCTAACTGAACCTTTCTTTGAAAACAAACAATAAATGGTCAAATGAAATGCCCACCTTAAATATGTGATCAAGGGAATGGAAACTGAAAGAATTAAGAAATCTAGAACTTTTTCCTAAATGTTTTTCATATTACACCAAAACCAAATCAAACTACTGCCACTGAGTTGATTCCAGCTCATAGCAACCCCCGCTGGGTTTCCAAGGCTGCAAATCTTTATGGAAGCAGTCTCCCTCATCTTTCTTCTGCCAAACAGCTGGAGAGTCTGAACCACCAACCCTTTGGTTAGCAGCCAAATGCCTTAACCACTATACCACCAGAGCTCCTTGTTACTAAGACCTATTAATTTAAATAAGAAAAATAGGTGCTCTATTCCAGGCATCCCAGACAATATGATGGTCTCCTTTAAACTGTAATTCAAAGATCAAGTTTCTTCTGTCTTGTATATTAAAAAAGCTGCCTTTAAAACACAACTTATTATTTCTACATCACTGAAACATATATCCCATTAGCTTCCTTTCTGGTTCTAAGGATGATTTTGTATCAAGTTTATGGATCAAATATGAAGAGGTATTTATTATTCCAGGTTGAAAAGTTTTTGTAAGTTTATTTGGGAAGATCTCAATTAAAGAACTGTAATTATCTCGCTTTAATATACAACTGAAAACATGTTTAAATTTTTAATTAAGGATTCCAGGAAGATAAGTAGGTAAAATTTCTTCTTGCAGAAGTCAGAAAAAGTGGAAAAGTGATTGAAAATAAGTAGAAGGGGACTTTCTGGGCAATGGAAATGCTCAATATGTTGTTTTCAGTAGTGCTTACTCTTTGAACTAACCACTTATGATCTGTATATTTTATTGCATATAAATTTCTCCTCAAGAACATGTTCTATAGCATCTGTAGGTCTGAACATTCTGATCCACTATTAAATTAATGGTCAAACATTATCATTTTACATGTTTATTTGTACACAGTACTCAAAGCACTGGGAAGAAAATCAATACTCTGATCAAGTTTCACCTAATAGATTAAAGAATGTAACTGCATAAAGAAATGAAAGGATAGGAGAAACTGACATATCCATGTGTTATTACAGTGCCCCACCCCTCCACCCCCAATTCACTGTACTATTGACCATTCAAATGTATAATTTAAGGCAATGCACTGGAAATGTTACTATATTACCTCTTTACAATTTTGAGATCAATTCATAAAGTTAATATTTGATTTGTTCAAGGTCAGATGGAGGTTAAAAATTTTCACTTCAAGAGCCATGCCAAGAATAGACATATGCACACCCATGTTCATCAAAACACGGTTTACAATAGCCAAAAGATGGAAAGAACCTAGGTGTCCATCAACTGAGGAATGGAAAACCAAATTAAGGTACATACACACAATGGAATACTATGCAACCCTAAAGAATGATGTAGAATCTGCCAAACACCACATATTGTGGATGAACTTGGAGGACATTATGCTGACTGAAATAAGTCAATCACAGAAGGACAAATATTGTATTAGTCCGTTATTGTAAAAGTTAAGGAAAGGTTTATCTATGGAGGGATATGTTCTTTGTTGGTTACCAGGGGTGGAAGGGGAGGAGGGGGAATACTGTTAGATAGATAGAGGTAAGTATTGATTTGGGTTAAGAGAAGGGCAATGTACCAAATGTGAGTGATCATTATAGTAGCATTGAGGAAGAGAAAGACATAGAGAGGTACGTGGAAGGTACAGACAACAAAGATGAACCCTTTTGCACATACAGTACGGTGGCATTGTCAGTGAAGGCAAACATGGGTATATTGGTAGATAGATGGGTGGACAGGCTGAACTAGTAGGTATCTCTATGAAGTAGGGAGTGTACCCAAGAACATGTATAGGTTTGGTAGACAATGGTCCTATAAGTTTATGTGAATGATCAGAATTCCTAGGTGTATAGTAGAGCTGACAAGGGGCAAGGTTGTAGTCACTGCTTGGTCACAGCCAGCTCCCCAGAGGGACTGAGTGGTTGAACCTGTGGGCTTGAGACCATAGTTGCAGGGGACATCAAGCTCAATTGGCATAACATACTAAGCAAAAAACATTGTTCCACCTCCTACTTTGGTGAGTAGCGACTGGGGTCTTAAAAGCTTGCAAGCTGCCATCTAGATTCAATGATGGGTCTCTCCTCGTCCAGAGCAAAGAAGAATAAAGAAAACCAAAATTCATGGAAACAATTAGTCCTAGCGACTGGTACACCAACCTATCTGCAGCCTATACGACTATGAGACCAGAAGAACTAGATGGTGCTTGGCTACCAATATCAACCACTTGGAAGGGGATCTATGAAAGAGATCCTGGATAGAGAGGGAGAACAACGTGGAACAAAACTCAAAATCATTTGGAGAAAAAAAAAAAGCGGGGGGGACCAGGTTTGCTGGTCCGATAGAGCCTGGTGGAACCACTGAGACTATGGCCCCTAGCTGCCCTTCAGGTCTGGAATTGAACCCACGCCTGTGGCTTCCAGCCAACAATAGACAGGTATATGAGTTGAGCATGTCCCTTAGGTAGATACACTCTTTGGAGAGAACAATCATGGGAGAAAAAGAAGGGCTGCTTAGGCACAGGGAGACAGCTCAGGAGGCAGGAGGGCATGGAGGGATGGACACAAGGAAGAGGTAACTATAGGGAGGAAGTGGGAGGGGAGCTGTTGCTTTGTGGTAAATCGTGGTCAATGTCATGAGACAAAGTGTATGTGAACTGCTGTACGGAAAGTGAATTTGCTCTGTAAATTTCCACCCAAAACACATTAAAAAAAGAAATATTTATATAATATTAAAAAAAAATTTTTTCACTGCAAGGCTCATGTTGCAATTAAAATTAAATTCCCTTTCTAGTAATTTCTTAAGAATTCTAATAATTTCTAGCAGTTAAAATATGACATAAGAAATAACAAATTAACATAACTTACTCTGCTCATAGAATCAAAGCACTTCCTGACCAAAGATTCCACATCATTAGGTCTGTCTTGAACATTTATCCAGTCTAATAAAGAAACATTGAAAAAAGGGAGATCACTGTCTTTAGCATCTATTGAAGTTTCATCATGCTGGATAGTACTATGACAAGATTCCCTAATTTCTTTGCCACTTTCAGCATCTGTGGTATCTGGTGCTACATGTTCCACTGCCTTGTGAAATGAGGTTAATAATGATTTGTTAGCTGTTCTAGCCATATCAGAAGAGAGCACCAGTTCAGTAGATCTTTTCATCTGAGCCTTTTCTGAGCCTTCGTGGTCAGGTAAAGAATCCAGTCTTCCCAAACATTCCTTATAACTATGTCTGGTTAGGCACTCCAACAGTGGAATCTTGGCCATTACTGAAACTGCTGTACCTAAACTTAAAATATAGGAAAAAAAAAAAAAGACAGCATTAAGATCTTAAAATACTAAAAGATCAGTCAGTAAAACCATAAGACTACTTAATGGTTAGCATGCTTGGAAAATAGAACATTTTATTAAAAGCACAAATCTTATTACTTCCTTATCATTATACATCATATACATATTATACATACACAAAATAGTCTATGAACAAGGTGATCTCTATAAGAAACTTTAACACATTTAAATATCACTTTAAAGTAAAGCAATCTAGTTTAAGCTAAGCATGTGGACATTTAGTTTTTATCAAAGCCTATGGTATTAAATATATACATTTCTTAAAAAAATAAAAGATTCACCATAACTGCCACTTAAATTGTAACCTTTTCTCTTTAAGTCATTAATGTATTTTTGATGTATGATTAACTTTTGCTTTTATCACACTCCCAAAATAAAGAGGTAGACAGACAGACAGACAGACTGACTTGTATCTGAAAATCTGATTTCTGTAGAATCATATATAAAATGATGCAGGCCCCAACACTAACCAGACATACCTAATAGAGTTCACTGAAAAGCAGTGACCTGGAAAAGACTACTACATAAACTTTAAATATTTACTTCTAGTCTTAATGACTAATTTGATCAGTTATCGTTTCCTTCCCAATATTCACAACACTGTCAAATTAAGGCCCCAAAGTCTATCAAAATACTCATGCCAAAAAATAAAGAAATCTGAACTAATAAGGTTGACCTAAATAAATAAAGGAAAAGGAAGAAGAAGGAAAAAAAAAAAAAAAACAGTAGGGAAACAAAATAAGAACTTCTCTCCAATTCAAGGTCAAAGTCAACCCCCTTATCTCCAAAACTAACAAAATAGAAAAAAATAAAAAATATGAAAGACTGACCACAAAAACTGAAAGCATATATATACAAATAAATTCATGCTAAATTACTGTTATATTTTTGCATTCATTACAACTCATTTGTTAAGTGTATTTTTTTTCAAGAACCACTGAGTGAATGTACAAAGAACTAGAAATAAAAACAAACTAGAACAAAATGGCTTTTTTGTCCCTTACCAAACCTACATGATGATGACAGCACTTAAAAGAAAACAGTGTTTTCCTTGATTGTCTATGGTTTGAGAACTTTTCTATTTCTATAGATGTGTTATTATTACATTTTTTGTTTTTGGCTTTTTCCTTTTTGGAAATTTGATAGGAGGGCAAGAAATAGACAAAGATTCTTGCTTTTGGGAATTTTAAAAGTATTTTGAGACTTTTAGATAAAAGAATGTGGGAAATAAAAAATGTGGTAAATAAATTTTATCAGAACTTTTAAATTTTAGAATCTATAAATTACTGTCATATGTAAAAACAAAAGTCAATCATAATATTTACTCTATGAGAAAGAAAATGATAATTATTAAAACTAATGATAAACTGCAAAGGTATCTTAAACATCTATTTTAATGGCAAACATACTGAGTAAGTTTTAACTTGATGTCTTCTATGGACTGCAGATAATTTGAATAAATACTTTCAAACTTGAAAAGGAGCTTTTGGTACGAATTTGAGCAGTCCTCCAAATTGGCCATGATAGCAGCCCAGCCTTGGTGTTGAAGATGTTCATCATGAACCAGACCTTCACAAAAAGAACAAAGTTTCTTCGCAACTTCGTACATCTCCTATATTTACAAAAAAAAGAAGAAAAAGTAAAAGAAGGCAATACTTTATATGCACATTTTTATGTATGTGTGCATACATTTTAAAGAAATTGTCTTAAAAGGAATTTTTCAGTTTATCTTATTGTTCACGCATCTTTTGGTGGTACAAACAGTTAATATGCTCAACTGATAACTGAAGGGTTTGAAGTTCAAGTCTATGCAAAGGTGACTTAGAAGAAAAGCTTGGCGACCTACTTCTAAATAATCAGCTGTTGAAAATTCTATGAAGTACATTTCTCATTTAACACACATAAAGTCACCATGAGCTGGAGTTGACGCTGACAGCAACTGGAAAACTCATGCACTAAAGAATTTAAACAACCACACAGCATATAAATAGTAAGATGTTTCTCAGCAAGTATCCTAAGAGACAGTCAAGAGACATAATCCCATAATATGTCATCTTTGGGAAACAGAATACTTATCTGAACCCAACATATTAAAGGAGGCAAAAACTGAAGATAAAGAGAGAAGGAAAGGAGAAGTAAAGGCTTTCTGAAGTAATGTGACATGAAGAGAAGTTGGGTAAATAAAGATGAGGAAAGAAGCATTTCTTAAAGATTAATAAGTATCTGAGAGAATGGATATAAAGATTACTTTGATTCTCAAGCTGTTGAGTGCTAGATGTTAGAAAATACTATAAAATCAGCAACAACTAGGTATTACAATAAACAGGAAGGCACAGTCATCTATATGGGGTAGAATTGTCAATGTCACTACTGCAGAATAATGTGGCTTTAAGAGATACGTGTGTCATCTCAAAAACTAGTTCAATGACTTACATAATTAGAGTTCTGAAATAATTAATAATGGAACAAATTAAAATAATTTGAAATGTATATTAGATGTGTATACATACTGGTATAATATTTATAATGTATAAAGAAAATCTACAAATTTAAGAAAAAGCCAATGCAACAGGAAAGTAAGCAAAGATTGTGAACAGGGAATTCAAAGACCACTAGAAATAAGTGTATTTCATAGTATATAATTGTAAAATAAATGTTATTATTTGTGTTTAACTTCACTAATAATTTGGGAACTACAAAATTTACAGTAAGGAATCCTATCTTCTGCTCATAAAAATGACAAAATTAAACTCAAAATTGTTGTCTTTGAGGTGGGGAAATAAATACTCTCAATGTCAATTACTAAATGAACAATTTGGAAACAACTGTGAAAATAAAACGAGTGGGCACAGTAATTCTATTTCTAGTATTTCTATCTTGTAGAAATACATGGATACACAAATTCATATATCCAACTACGGTGACTGCAGCACTATTTAATAGCACCCAGCCATCTCTTCCAACCTTGCTCCAAAAAATGAAGAAGGGATAACTTAAATACTTACCCAAAAAGCTATTCCTCAAAATTAGGATACATCAAAAATGGAGTCTGGAAAAATATACTCCAACTTCTTATCATTGAATAGGGTGGGGTAATGGAACAGAAATATTAAGTTCTTTTTTTCTCTCTATTTTTCTATTATTTTAATGTACATGCATTAAAAATTATAATTACCATTATTTCACAAAATACATCAATAAATAGAGCCCCAAAGTAAAATATTAATTTTTTTCTTTGTGGAAGCACAGTGATAAGAACAGAAAGAACCTCAGCCTCAGAGAAAAGTGGCCCGTGGCCCCTCTTCATTCTAACTGGACATTTGGCCTTGAATAAATTACATAACCTCACCTGTCCTTCTTTCCTTATGTATAAAATAAAGGAGTGGTAGTTCTTGCTGTGAGACGTTGAAGTAAAGATGTCTCTGCCAGTTTCTCTTCCCTGAAACCAACCAAATACAAGGAAAACCAGAAACAAAACTCCATCTCCAAACAACTGGGAAACACTTATACCTCCCACCCCTCAACACTGGTACATTTTACTTGCATTAATCCTGTGAAAAATATGAGAACTAGATCAAGTTGAATAAACTGAGAGAGGTACCACTATTTCAGATCTTTAACAAAACCTATGAGAACTACTGGTAAATTCTCCTTGTTTAGAAATAACCACAAAGCATGGATAGGCTGAACAGCCTCTGTCTGAAAACTAAGAGCAGCAGGAGAAAAACTGTAAAACCTATCTTTATGACATACTTTCTAATTGAGCAAAATGCCAGAAAAACCTGTTAAGTCAAGCATCTAAGTAAAGAATAAACCAAGCCTTCCTCATTCTCTCACACATACATACACCCTATCTCTTATAGAGGTCTCCCTATGAGCCAGTAGACACTGTCCTACACCCTGACCCACCCTATCTCTGCAAAGAATTCATTTAAAAATGAACAAGAAGTTAAAATGATGAACTAATACAAAATGCATACTAAATTACTGTAAAGAAAAAAACAACCCTGCAATGAGTAAGGAAACTCAAAGGCAACCCTGATCAAATGGAAATTGTGAAAAAATTATGAGTATTTTCTTATTCTAAAATAAGAAAATACTTTCCAAAAAATTTAAACAATCTGATTTTTATTCTTTGACAAAAGATCTCAAAGGAGAGATCCACTGGTTTAAAAATGGTGCCATCGAGTCAGATCCAAGTCATAGCAACCCTGCGTACAACAGAATTAAACAAACATAGCTTGGTTGTGTGCCATCTTCACAATCTTTGCTATACTTGAGCCCATCATTGCAGCCACTGTGTTTATCCATCTCATTGAGGGCCTTCCCCTTTTTCGCTGAGCCACCACTTTACCCGGAAAGATACCCTTCTCCAGGGAATGATCCCCTCTGACATCACAATTAAAATAGGTGAGACGACTCTGGTCATTCTCTCTTCTGAGAAGCATTCCAGCTGCACTTCTTCCAGGATAGATGTATTTGTTCTTGTGGCAGCCCATGGTACTTTCAGTATAATTCACCAATATAACAACTTAAAAGCATCAGCTCTTCTTCAGTCTTCCATATTCACCGTCCAACTATCACATGCATATGAGACTACTAAAAATACCACGGCTTGGGTTAGGCACACCTTAGTCTTCAATGAGACATCTTTGCTCTTCACTTAAAAGAGGTTTTTCGTAGCAGATTTGCCTAGTGCATCTGATTTCATGACTGCTGCTTCCATGGTTGTTAAGTGTGAATCCAAGGCAACATGAAATCTTTGACAATTTTTACTTTTTCTCCATTTATCGTGATGCTGCTAATTGGTCCTGTTGTGAAGATTTTTGTTTTATGTTGAGGTGCAATCCATACTGCAGATTGTAGTCTTTAATCTTCATCAGTAAGTCCTTCAAGTCATCTTCACTTTCAGCAAGCAAGGTTGTGTCATCTGCATATCACAGGTTGTTAACGAGTCTTCCTCCAATCCTGATGCTGCATTCTTCTTCACATACTCGTTTTTTGGATTATTTCCTCAGCATACAAATTAAGTAAGTATGGTGAAAGGATAAAATCCTAACGTGCTCCTTTTCTGATTTAAAGCAAAAAGTATCTGTTCTGTTCGAACGACAGCCTCTTGGTCTTTATACAGGTTCCCCATTAACACAACAAAATGTTCTAGAATTCCCATTCTTCTCAATGTTATCCATAATTTGTTATGACCCACACTGTCTAATGCTTTTGAATAGTCAATAAAAGACAAGTAAACATCCTCCTGGTAGTCTCTGCTTTCAGTCAATATCCATCAGCCATGATATTCCTTGTTCCACATTCTCTTCTGAATCCAGCCTGCATTTCTGGAAAATCCCCGTCAATATACTGCTGCACCCGTTTTTGAATTATATTCGCGAAAATTTTACTTGTGTGTGATATTACTGATATTGTTTGATAATTTCCATATTCTGTTGGATCACCTTTCTTTGGAATGGGTACAAATAAGGATTTCTTCCAGTCAGCTGGCCAAGTAGTTATCTTTTGAATTTCTTGGTATAGATGAGTAAGTACCTCCAATGTAGTATCTGTTTGTTGAAACATCTCAACAGATATTCTGCTAATTCATGGAGCCTTGTTCTTTGCCAATTCCTTCAGTGCAGCTTCAACTTCTTCCTTCAATACGATTTGTTCTTGATCATATGCCACCTCCTAAAACAGAGGAACATCGATCAATTTTTTTGGCACAGTGATTGTGTATTCCTTCTATCTTCTTTTGATGCTTCCTCCATTATTGAATATTTTGCCCACAGAATCTTTCAATATAGCAACACGAAGCTTCAACTTTTTCTTTAGTTCTTTCAGCTTGAGAAATGCCAAGTGTGTCCTTCCCTTTTGGTGTTCTAACTCCAAGTCTTCGCACATTTCCTTATAATAATTGCCTTTGTCTTATCAAGTTGCTCTTTGAAATCTTCTGTTCAGCTCTTTTACCTAACATTTCTTCCATTTCCTTTAGCTACACTCTCCATCCAAGAGCAAGTTTCAGAGTAAATTCTGACATCCATTTTACATCTTTTCTTCCTTTCCTGTACTTTTAATGATCTTTTACTTTCTTCATGTATGATGATAATGTCATCCCACAATTCGTCTACCTTCTTCATATGCTCTCCAAATTCAGGTGGGATATCATTCAAGGTCACATTTTAGCTCTCATGGACTTGTTTTAATTTTCTTCAGCTTCAATTTGAACTTGCATATGAGCACTTGATGGTCTGTTCCATAGTCAGCTCCCACCCTTGTTTTGGCTGAAGATATTGCACCATCTTCAACACCTCTTTCCACAAACGTAATTAATCTGATTCCTGTGTATTCCTTCTGGCAAGGTATACGTGTATAGCTGCCATTTATGTTGTTGCTGTTGAAAAAAGGTAGCTGCAATGAGTAAGTCATTGGTCTTGCAAAATTCTATCATGTGATCTCCAGTGTCATTTGTTTCACCAAGGCTGTATTTTCCAACTACTGGTGATTCTTCTTTGTTTTCAACCTTCAGGTTCCAATGGCCAGCAATTGATGGTCTGTTCCACGGTTGTCTCCTGGCCCGGTTTTAACTGCTCATTGAGCTTCTCCATTGCCTCTTTGCACAGATGTAGTTGATCTTATTCCTGTGTGTTCCATGTGGAAAGGTCTATGTGTACAGCTGCCATTTATGTTGTTGAAAAAACATATGGAGCAATGAATGAGTCATTGGTCTTGTAAAATTTGCACACACACACAAAAAATGATATAAGGAGATAAAAACTTTGGTAGCTCAGTTCAGGAAGTAAGTAGAAGAGCATGAAATAAATCTGTAGTCACACTAGAAGCTGAAAAGTGAAAACAGACTAAAGAAAAAGACCTTGAAAACACAGAGAAGTATAAGTCAGAGTTTTAAAAGCCACATAACACCCCCCCCACACACACACACAAGGGTTTTAAAAATAATTACAGAAAAAGGAAAATGATTCCATTTACAATACTGTCTAAGGGAATAAAATACCAAGGGATAAATTTAACCAGAGATATAAAACACTTATACAAAAAGTTTTAAAAAAACAATTCTGAAAGAAGACTTAAATAAATGGAAATTTGGTCCCTGTTCATGGATTAGAAAACTTAAAATTATTAAGATTATCAGTGCTATCCAAAGTGATCTACAGATTCAGTGCAGCCCTAATCAAAATCTTCCCAGCCTTCCTTACAGAAATGGAAAAGCCAATTCTCAACTTAGTAAGAGATGTCATAAGGCCCTAAGCAACTAATGCAATGCTAAGTGAGCAAAGTAGGAGGGCTCACACTTCCTGATTTTCAAACATATTATATAACTAGAATAATAATAACAATAACAACAACAACAGCCTGGTAATGGTGTGAAAATAGACACACAGATGAATGGAACAGAAGTGAGAAACCAGAAATAAATTTACACATCTATGTTCAACTTTTTTTGACAAGGGTGCTGGGTCCATTCAGTGGGGGAAAGAAGAGCAACAAGAATGGTGCTAGGAAAATTGGATTTCCACAAGCAGAAAAATGAAATAAAATTCTGCCGCACACCATACAAGAAAACAAATTCAAAATTGGTGCAATACCTAAATGTGAAAAGTAAAATTATAAAATTCTTAGAAGAAACTGGAGGGGCAACACCATCAGGCTCAGCATTTAGCAATGGATTATCTAATATAACAACAAATACACAAACAGCAAAAGACAAAAAATTAAATAAATACAACCTTATTAAAATTTAAAATTTTGCTCACTAATACACTTTACCAAAAAAGTGAAAAACAAGCTGTCACCTGGGGAAGTATCTCCAGAAACCTGTATCTGACAAGAATCTAACAACCAAAATACATATAAAATTTCCATAACTTAATAACAAAACCACACACAACTCAATCATATAATTGGCAAAGGATTTAATAGCTATTTCAATAAAAAGGACATTGAAATGACTACCAAAGCACAAGAAAGATGCTCATCATTATTAGTCACCAAAGAAATACAAATGAAAACCACAATGAGATACCCTTTTACTCCCAACAGGATGGCTAAGATTTAAAAAAAAAAAAAAAAAATAGTGGATGATGTAGGGAAACTGGAACACTTATCCACCGCTGCAAGGAATGTAAAATATCAGCAGGGTCATTCATGGTGGATAGGTTTCATCAGGGCTTCCAGACTAGAAAGACTAGAAAACAGGCACGGCTAAGTCCACTCCTGGGAAAAAACTGGCCAATGAAAACTTTATGAATAGCTAGGAAACACTGTCTGATAAAAGTGCAGAAAGATGAGACCCTCAGGTTAGAAGGCACTCAAAATAGATGGATTGACACAGTAACTACAGTGATAGGCTGAAGCATGGCAGTGATTCTGAATATGACGCAGGACTGGGCAGTGTTTCACTCTGTACTGCACAGGGTCACTATGAGTTGAAACCAACTTGATGGCACCTAACAACATATGACCCAATGATTCCACTACTAAGTATATAGCCCAAAGACTTGAAAGCTGAGACTCAAACAGATTTTTATACTAATGTTCTCTGCAGTACTATTCATAATAGTCAAAAGTTGAAAGTAACCTCATCAATGGGGAATGGATAAATAAAATGTGATACATATGTACAATGGAATACTACTCAGTAGGAGAAATGAAATCTTGACATGTTACAATACAGATAGAGCTTGAGCATATTAGGCAGAGTGAAATAAGTCAATCACAAAAGGGTAAATACTGTATAAACTCATTTATAGGCAAATGTATAGAGATTTGTAGTTACAAGGTGTGGCAGGGGCAGCAAGTGGGAGTTTATTGCTTATGGAGTACTGAGTTTATGTGATGAAGAATCTCATTGATTAAGGGTAAAATTAAGGCAATTAAGGAAACTGTTGTCAGTAAGTTGTACATCTGTAAAAGAATGAATTGGCCAAAACTATGACAAGTCTATTTATAACAATGACTAAAAAAGAGTAGATACTGAGGCTGATACTGTGTAACCAAACACCTCATGGGATTTGATACACTGGTTTGGAGATTTAGGATCATAGTTTCATGGGATACCTAGCTAAATGGGCCAAAATTGTGTTTAGTATGTTAGGTGTGTGTTCTGCAGTGTATACTCTCAACAACAAATATAAAATCCAACCCTGAAAAAAAAAAAAAAACAGCCCTGGAAAGAGAGAAAATGAGTGTTGTCCTCAAAGACCAGCAAATGTGCTAAAAATATTTTGAGTACTTGAATCTCATTTTTTCAGAAATCTAACATATATAAATCAGTACTAGATTACAACCTAGTAAAATAAACAGTTCAAATATAATTAGTCCTAGGGCAAAAAATAAATAAATCTATATAAGAAAGAAGAGAGGAGAAAATCAAGTTAGCTTCAGACATGCACCTCATGTATTTAGATGCTAGACATTACTAGAACGATACTTATATCAACAAAGATGCATAAAATGATGACACAGTATTTTGTATGTAACCAACTATATATAATAATCATATATAATATATAAACAATATTTTGTATGTCATCTTTCAAAAACATGAGCCCACAAATATTTGTAACTTTCAGTAACACAAATAATATAGGTTCCATGCTCCTTTCTTGAAGAAACTATTAAGGAACAAACTTCATCGAATTAAGAAATAAATTTAGATAAAACATAACAAATTTAGGTAAAAACATCAGAGTGAGCACTGGGTCCATTTTTGGATGGAGTCTAAAAGCACTATGGACAAGAAGAGAATATAAATATTTTAAACTATCACAATATAGAAATGATGTACACTCTGTAGAAGTTTCAAAGTAAAAGAGGGAGACGTATCAAACATCATCTAAATATACTAAATTTCTTCACACTATAGTAGTCAAATTATTTTTGAAGGTAGAAAAATCCACAAATAGCAGTATATGCACAACTAAAGGTGTGAACTGTTACAACTAACATGAATAAACTAGACAGTGAAGGAGAGGAAAGGAAGATGGAGAGGTGGAAATAGAATATCATTGCTGAGAATAGGAACAGATACTCTACAAAGGAAAAAACATTAAGCTGTAATTGTCAAGGTAACCATTAGAAGAACAGGGAAGAGGGGTTTGCTAGATAGGTAAGAGACAAGTACTGATATGCGTGAAGGAAAAGGCAATATACGAAAGCAAGTGACCAACACTGTAACACAAAAGAAAAGGAAGATACAGAGAGGTGCACGAGAGACACAGACAACAAAGATAAACACTTTCATATATGAAATACTGCATTAACAGTAATAACAAACATTAATCTATGGGTAAGTATATAGGGTAGATATATAGGTAGACAGGCTGAATGATCAGACAAGTCTATGCAATGGAAATATACTCACCACCATATATAAAGCTGGCAGACAGTATTCCTACATATGTATTTCCATGTGCTGTAAGAATGTCCACATATAAATAGGACTAAAAAGGGCAAAGTTATGGTAACTTCTTAGCCACCATGACTGAGGGAGTGAACTGTTGGACCTGCGGCCTCAGGACCATGGATGGTCACAGGGGACATCAAGCTCAATTGGCATAACACACTACACAAAAACATTGTTCTACATCCTACTCTGGTGAGTAGCGACTGGGATCTTAACAGCCTGCAAGTGGCCATCTAGAGGCAAGTTGTTCTCTCCTCATCTGGAACAAAGAATGAAGAAAACACAAGACACATGGAAAAAATTAGTCCAAAGGACTAATGGACCATGCAAACCTCAGCCTATATGACCATGAGACTAGAAGAACTAGATGGTGCCCAGCTACCACTGTCAACCAGTCAGACAGGGATCAGTACAAGAGATCCTGGATAGAGTGGAGAACAATGTGGAACAAAACTCAAAATCATAAAAAAAGATCAGTCTTACTGGTCTGATAGAGCCTTGTGAAACTCCCAAAACTACGTCCCCTAGTCACCCTTCAGGCATAGAACTGAACTCACTCCTGTGGCTTCCAGCCAAACAATAGACAGGCGTATAAAGTGAACATTTACACCAGGTAGGCACACTCCTTAGAAAAATCAATCACGGGAGATCAGAAGGGCACTATTTGTATATGGAGAAAACTCAGAGGGCAGGAATGCATAGGAAAAGATACAGGGAAAAGGTAATTTTACAAGGAGGAAGTGGAAAAAGAGTTGTTACATTATGAGGATTACCATTAATGTCATTAAACAAAATGTGTATGAACTGCTGTATGGAAAATGAATTTGCTCTGTAAGTTATTGCCCAAATCACAATAAAAAGAAGAGGAAAAGCAGTTTAGAAGAACAGTTTACTACCTACTGATATATATAGAATACTAAATTGATTGGTTCTCATTAATACAAACATGACTTCAGCATTTCACTTGGTCTGAAAGCTGTTTATACTTTTATTTTTGGTCAAATCTATATTTCTTTCCTTCTAGGATTATTAGAAAAAGATGCTGAATTTTAACAAGCCTCTTTTGGAATTTACTAAAAATATTCTATAGTTGTTATGCTTTAAGGTGTTGGATACTGATGAAAGTAATTTTATCATTACATTTCTGAACATTAATCCATCCGTGCACTCCTAGAATAAACCCTCTTTGCCCATAACATTGCCTTGATAATCATCTGCTAAAAACATGTAAGTTGGTAATTAATTTAACTGTTTTTATTTCATAATCATATGTAAAGAGTTTATTCATCTTTAAGACAAAAAACTAAAAACCAAACTCACTGCCATCAAGTTGATGCTGACTCACAGTGACCTCCTTTGGGTTTCTGAGGCGGTAAATCTTTACAGAAGTAGATTGCCCAGTCTTCCTTCCGAGGGGTGGCTGGTGAGTTTGAACTGCCAACCTTCTGGTTAGCAGTCAAATGCGTTAGGCACTATGCCACCAGAGCTATTTTATCTTTATGATATAAGGTATTAAATCTAATTCACTAGAATTTACATAAGAGATGTATTAAAATCTCCCATTACATTTTATTAAGTTGAACCAAAATTAATGATTTATTATTATTTAGTCTGGGATAATTGGCAAATACAGGTTTGACTTTTATCAAAAATGTAAAAGCTTTTATCATTACATTACTTTTAACTTTGTTCTGTTTAATGCTTTAACATTAAATTCTACTTTGTCTATCAGTTTGCATTTACCTATTAAATCTGTGCATCCCTTTCTTTTCACACTTTAGCAACCTGTTTTAGAAGTATTTATGAATGCTGCAGTAATTTATTTTTTTCCTATCTCACAAATGTATCTTTTAATTAGAGAAAAGCTAGTTGAATAAAGAGTAACCACTGATACATTAGACTGTATTAATCTCTTATTTTACATTTACCATTTGTTTTACTATATATATTATTTATTGAGTTTATTCATGCAACGATAATTCTTCCTTAGTTGTTCTTTGCTGATCTTTATAAACTTCCAAGAATATTAATTAGACTTTTGTAGAATAAAGGACCCTGTTTTACCCCAAGTAAGGTGGAATTTGTCTTTGGCTTCTAAGAAATACCTTTGTATGAGATTTCCAGATCACACCTGAGAATTTGTGCTGGCAGGTGGACCTGTCCAGACAAGACTCCTCTTGTTGTTATTAGGTGGCATCAAGTTGGTTCTAATTCATAGTGCCCCTATGTATAACAGATTCTATAGTGACCTTATGTATATAAATTTATGAATAATACTGCCTAGTCTTGCACATCTTCACAATCGTTACTATGCTCAAGTTCATTATTGCAGCTACTGTGTCAATCCATCTCACTGACGATTTTTCTCTACTTTACCAAACATCATGTCCTCTAGGACTGGTCCCTCCTGACAACATGTCTAAAGTATGTGAGGCAAAGTCTCATCATCCTCACTTCCAAGGAGCATTTTGGCTATACTTCTTAAAACTCACCTAAGAGGCCATATTAAATTAGCCAAAGGTGGCATGATTTAGACTACTATGCAGGACTGGCTGATAAAAAGCCTTGAATAGTAAGGCTCAGTGAGATTCCTGGTTTATGAGAACATGCTCTCTTGGGAGGTCAGTTCTAACTATGGTTCTAACTCATAGTGCCCCTATGTATAACAGATTCTATAGTGACCTTATGTATACAAATTTATGAACAATACTGCCTAGTCTTGCACATCTTCACAATCGTTGGTATATGGAACTTCCATGCTGGGAACCATCCCAGACCTTGTCCTATCCATCTCCTTGTTTGTACCCTTTCGCCTCTGTGAATTCTGAGTGCCATTCCACTGAATGGTGGTTGGAACCAACAGGTCAGAAAGTAAGGTTACTGTGTGAACTCTCCAGCTTGAAACTGGCATCCTGAAGACGTAGTGGGGAAAAAAGCCTTAGTTTGTGGTCAGGAAATCAGAAGGCTGGGGTATTGTGTGGACTCCCAAAACTTATGACTAGCATCTGCCTAATGCTAGTCTGAATGATGGTGTCCTTAACCCATGAGTGCTTACCAAACTCTGGATGGTTATTGTCAGAGAGAGACAGTGCCACGTGGGTGGCTGGCAATGAGGATGGAGAAGTGGGAATATAAAGACTGAATCAATCTCTACATTTTTGGGGCTGGATTCATGCAGATCCTTACTGTGCAGTCTTCAAATGTTTCTATTTCCCCTAATAAGATCTCAAGGAGCTCTGGTAGCATAGTGCCTAAGGCACTTGACTGCTAACCAGAAGGCTGGCGGTTCAAACCCACCAGCCACTCCTTGGAAGGAAGGCTGGGAAATCGACTTCCGTAGTGATACCACCACAGAAACCCAAGGCGAGGTCACTATGAGTCAGGTCCAACTCAACAGTACATAACAACAACATGATACCAAACTTTTTGCTAAGTCTCTTTTGACCCTTGCCAAAATGAAACTTAAAGAATGTTTTTACTTGTTACCCTATACTCTAGGATAGTTTATTTCTTATAATTCTAGATTAGTTCTAGGTTTACACCTTTTGTATCCCAAGAAACTTTTTTACCAGTATCATGGACAGCAACTAACATCAATAACAACATCCTATCGTTATCTACATCCACATTATTAATATTGTGTGCCCTGTTGACACATCTTTGAGCACTTCCTTACTTTTTGGCACATGATGATTTCAAAGCTTACCTTTATTTTACTTGACCACGTTGAGAAACCAGTCATTTCTGAAAGAAAGCCTCTGTTCTAACAAAAAATCATTTTTAGGATGTTCTCCATTTTTCTTTATTTCCTGCACCTGAATCTCAACACAGTGATTCAGTATCTCAACAGCAATGATCATCTTTTTCATTTCATTTATTTAATTTTTAGATCTTTTTTAAATCATGAACTAATAGGAATATGATGCTAGATCATATTTAATGATCACTGCTATACAGAAATGTATTCTTTTCTCTATATAATACTTGCTTGACCTTTAATTAATGCTTTGTTTATTTGAGTTTTCTATTTTTTTTCTTATTCTGCAGCCTAACAATTTACTAGTTTACTTGTACATGGATATTTTACTCTTGTAATAGTGGCTCAGTGCCTAAGACATTTGACTGCTAACCAGAATGCAGGTGGTTCAAACCCACCAGCCACTCCTTGGAAGGAAGATGGGGCAATCTACTTCTGTAGAGATACCGCCTCAGAAACCCAAGGAGGGATTGCTATGAGTCGGATCTGACTCAACAGCAGTGGGTTTGGTTTTGGTTTTAAAGGACTTAAATAAATTTGGTTTACAGAATGCGTTTTTAGAAATAAGTTTGTCCTCTCAAAAGCATTTTTGGATTTTCTAATACTTAAACATGTTACAGACAGATGAGATGATTCTCTTTTGATACTGCATCCTATGTGAAAACTAGTACAGTTTCACAATGTGCATACTTTTGAAGTACACAATTAAATTTACCCAGAGAACTTTGGTTAGCTTTGCTCCTGGGAGGTAACCTCTAAACCCCTGGAATCTCCTGAGTGACTGAGATGTTTGTTATGTTATCAAGATGACTTTTATCGGGGGCTGACCATGCCAGAAATAGCTAGGGACTCAGTGGAAGTTGGAGGCCAAATTCAACCATATGGGCAATGATTCAATCAATCATCTCTATGAAATGAAACAAATAAATAAACAAACTCTGGAGAAATAAAATAAATAAATAAAAACTCACAGCAAATCATGTGCAAGTGAGCTTCCTGGTTGGTGACATCCATACACCAGAGGATGATCCCTTGGGGCACAGAAGCTTCATACTGGGGGCTCCCCAAATTTTATCCTATGTATCTCTTCATTGGTATCCTTTTTACTATAATAAAAGTGTAATCATAAGTATAGTACTTTCCTAAACTTTGTTGAATCATTCTAATGAAGTATCAAACCTGAGGGAGTAACAGGAAGGCCCAAATTTGTAGCCAGCATATCAGCTTCAGTGAGGGTGGCCCTGGAAACCACACTTATGGCCCACATCTGAAATCGTGAACAGATTTGGCAGTCTAAAGGACTGTGCTCTTTAATTTGTGAGATCTAACCTAATTAGGATCAGAATTAGAAGAATCACATTTGCAGTTGGTGTTAGTAAAGATTTCAGAGCTGATGTATGTTAGAGAAGACATACACAGTCACACAGATAACCTTTAATACTATGTTAAAATAAACTCTTAACCAAAGCAAATGTTAATAATTAACAATAATAAAAATTTTATACATCTGCATATTTTATGTAAGATAAATATTGCTATTTTATTGATTTAAAAACATGTCTGTTTCTATCATGTCAGAAAGCTGTGTAGCATTCTTAACTACAAGAATGCTGTGATATGCTTTACATTACAGAGAAAATGTTTATCAACTATGTTTTGTTCAAGCATGAGTTCAGAGTCAGCCATATGTTCAATGTTAATAAATCAACAATACGGCAGATCTAGAAAATGTTGGAGGAAATGTGCACAATTCTACGTGAGCTCACCCCAGAACATGCTAAAGTAATATCTCTAGCACATGATGTAGCTATGGAAAAAATTTATGGATTCATGAGATGACTCCTAATTAAAACACGTCAACATAGTAAGAAAACACTGTTGTGAGGATGAAAGCCAAAAAATTTATGATCACATTACTAAGGGTCAGAAAGTCCCAGAAATACACATTGAATAAGGTGCCTTTAAAAGAAACACATATAAAATAAAGCTATGTACTGGTTGGTTGATGAAAATGCTATGACCAAAGGAACCTAATCGTGTATTTCCTCAAGGAGCAATGGCTCAATATTCTCTAGTTCCGTGTTCGTGGTGACATAATTACCGTAACTGACCACAATTACCTGCATCACACCAACTAAGAAAGAAGTTGGGCAAATCCCATAAATCTTTATACATACAAAATGATTAACAATGTATAAGCCTGTATTTTAAAAGCTACACATATTAAAAAAAATATTTTACAAGTCCGCAATTTCCCACATATTTTGTATATGTCCTATGTAATCTGGACTACTATGCTATGTAGATTTGAATGCTTTTAGAAGCCATCGCTGTTAGTTCCCATTTAGCTAATGAATGAGCTCTCCTGGTGCAGTGCTTAAGGTATATGGCTGCTAACCAAAAGGTTGGTGGTTTGAACCAACCAAGGGCACTGTAAGAGAAAGATGATGCAGTCTGCTTCCATAAAGATTTACAGCCTTGGAAACCCTATGGGGCAGTTCTACTTTGTCCTCTAGGGTCTCTATGACTTGGAATTGACTTAGTGGCAGTGGGTTTGGTTTGAGTGAGCTAATGTTTACACTGGACCAATAAGCAACATCATGATAAACACAGAAAAGATTAAAGTTGTCAAGGACTTCATTTTATTTTGATCCACAATCAATGCCCACGAAGCAGAAGTCAAGAAATCAAACAACATATATCATGGGGCAAATGTGCTGCAAAATGACCTCCTTTTAAAGTTGAAAAAGTAGAGATTTCACTCTGAGGACTAAGGTGCGCCTGATCCAAACCACAATCTTAATCGCTTTATATGGATAGAAAAGCTGGACAATGAATAAAAAATTGATGAATTTGAATTGTGGTATTTGTGAAGAATATTGAATATACTATGGACTTCCAGAAGAATGACCAAATTTGTCTAGGAAGAAAACAGTCAGAATGCTACTCAGAAGACTGGATGGCTAGATTTTGTGTCAGGTACTTTGGACATCACAATACATGATAAGGAGGGATCAGTCCCTGGTGAAGGAATCATGCTTGGTAAATAAAGTACAAAGTCAGCAAAAAAGAGGAAGATCCTTAAGGAGATGGACTGACACAGTGGTTGCAGCAATGGACTCAAACATAACATCAATTATGAGAATGGCACAGGACCAGGCAGTATTTCTTTCTGTTGTACATGAGGTCGCTATGACTCAGAACTGACTCAAAAACCCTAACAATAACAATGAGCTGGGTTTGTGATCAACTATGAACTGAAAGGTTGGTTGTTGAAACCCACATGGTAGCAATGCAGAAAATGGTTCCAGTAATCTGTGCCCATGAAGATTACAGTCAGGGAAACCATAACGAGTTCAGTTTTACTTTGTAACAAGTAAAGTTGCCATGAATCAGAATTGACTCGATGGCAATGGGTAAATGAGCTATGAGTTCATTAAAACATGTTCATGTTTATGTACAAGATGTAATTTTTAAAAATTTTTCCAACCATCCATCAGTTTGTCATGTTGTCATAGCATGTTGCTGTAATGCCAGAAGTGATGCCACCAGTATTTCAAATAATAGCAAGTCAACCATCTTGGATAGATTTCAGCAGAGCTTCCAGATTCAGACAGACTACGCAAAAAGACCTAATGATCTACTTTTAAAAAAATAACCAATGAAAACCCAATGGATCACAACAGAATACTGTTGATGAACTCAAATGTGCCAATATCCATGGGGATGGTGCATGACTAGGCAGTATTTCACTCTGTTGTATGTGGGGTTGCCATGAATTGGAGCCAACTTCATAACTAACAACATTTTAAATTTTAAGCTATATTAGATATAAAAGATTAATTATACTGTAGTTTTTAAAAATAATTGCTTATATCTTACCACTGCAAGTTGTGTCCTTGAAGCTACAGTGTGAAAAACTGCAGGCATCATAAGAGACTCTTCAACTTTTATTTCCATGTCATTTTCTGTTGAAAACGTAGTTTTAGGAATAGCTGGTGGACGATCACTTAAGATCATTTCTTTATTAAAAAGAAAAATTGGGTTTGTGTCCTATATTAAAGACAAAACAATGTATAAAATATTGAAATAAGTATGATCTGACAGTTCTACAAATATTCAAAATTAAAATAAAACATTTCATATTACCCTCATACATGACAGTAGGTACACCTTAAGTTTCCACCTCCCTATTTAGTGTAGCACCCTTCTACAAAAGGGTCTTAAAGACACCTACCGTCCCAGCGCTATAGGTACACACTCTTCGATCTGCAGCCATGCATTCTCCTCCATTGACCACCAGCACCTGGTGCTGAATAGCAATCTTGTATTTACTCTGAATAGCATGCTTAAGGTCTGCCACACTTGAGAGGGGGGGAAAAAAATCAGTTATTACATTTGCCCCAGTGACAAACATTTTTAGGTTAAAGACTTGAACTCTTAAGTGCAAATTATTAAAACTCCCCTCAAAACAGAGGGAAAATGTAAGCTTCTTGTCTCATGAATTGGATTCCATGATCAATTTATCTTGGATAACTACAGCATCTATGTGCCACACCTAAAAATCATGTCTATGAAATAAAGGCAGCACACAATTATTTCTGTGCTTTAAATACAATACAGCAAAGGAATATGCTCAAATTAGCATCAGTATGTTAAAATTCTCAGAACAAGCTACACTAAAGACAAACTAGATGAAAATTCCTTTCTTCTCCCAGCTTTCAAAAAACTCCATCAGAGTTAGAACTATATTTAATGAAAACTAGTCTTTGAAGAAAGACATTCCATATTTAAAACTAAGACAAAAGCAGTTTACAAACAATATTTACTACATCTATTTCCTTCCCATTTCCAAGGTCTGAGAGCTTTTCATACTTTCCTTAAACACAGGAAGGAATTCATCATCAAAGTGAAAATTTGAAACCTCTGCAAAGTTGGAGTCCTACTAGTGTGGATTAAAAAAAAAAAAAAAAGTAAACCTATTTTATTCTCTCGTTTTTAACAAAACAAACCCTATTTACTTTATTCATATGAAAGAATAAAAACACAAAACAGCACTTATCAAGAAACGAGGACAGAATCTACAGAATGGAAGAAAATACTTGGGATCTGAAAGTGTTCAATACCCAATAATACATAAAGAACTATAACTCAACAACAACAAATTTTAAAATGGGTAAAGGACTTGACTAGACATTTCTCCAAAGATATACAAATGTCCAATAATAGAAATGAGGTTTAGGAATGTACTTACAATGATAATTTTATTTAAAATCAATTTTTCTGTTGTTTTCTGTGGGTCTCACCGGTTTGTTTATCATAGATAATATGTTTATGCAAACAGAGAAAACTACTAGTGGAAAAAGCCAACTTCAGCATTTCAGAGAAAGGTGGCAACTGTATATATAATGCATTGAGATAAATAATTTAAGAATTGGCATGCAGTTACATTTCCTTAATAATGAATTAGTTTTCTCAAAATCAATTACATCTTTTGAAACTTTTTACATGCATACAAAATGCAAAATTAAAGAGAATATATGACATAACTCACGTTTGAACTGTAAGTTCAGTGTCAAATGTTAGGGTAGTTCCAGTATTGACCAGAAATACATATAACTTCATGATGATTTTTCTGAATCCTATGAATTTGTATCTCACACTCTGGTAAAGTTACTAAAACAGAAGAAAATTGATAAACTTTACAAACACAACAACAAACACTTTCATCATAAGAAAATGTAATCTCACTCTATGGCTAAATGTAGAATTTAGTAAACTGTAGCTATGAAAAAAAATAACACAAAGAGAAAAGCATAACTGAGGTCAGTGATTAGAACAAAAGGTGGTATGTTTATGTATACAATTCACTCTGTTCTCATGTTATCCCTCTACATTAGTAATAAAATGTTTGGTCAAACATGTTTCTAATCTCAAAAGTTATTCTCCTACTTCTGTCTATTCTGTGCCACCAAACTGATTCTGACTTACAGTGATCCCATGTGACAAAAAACTGCCTCATATAGTTTTCTTGGCTGTAATCTTTACAGAACAGATTGCCAGTTCTTTTTTTCCTGCAGAACCATAGGGGAATTTGAACCACTGACCTTTTGGTTAGCAGACCAGCATTTAAGCACTGCACAAAGAAGCCGCCTTAAAATTTAATTTGTTGTTGTTAGGTGCCGTCTCTTCCAACCTCACATATATCAGAACAAAACACTGCCCACTCTGTGCCATCCTTACAACCGTTGCTGTGATTGAGCCCTCTGTTACCACACTGAGTCAATTCATCTCACTGAGGGTCTTCTCGATTTTTGTTGACCTTTTACCAAAGGAGCTCTAGGGGAACAATACCTAAGGCATCTGACTCCTAACCAGAAGGCTGGCAGTTCAAAACCACTAGCCACTCCACGGAAGGAAGATAGGGCAATCGACTCCTGTAAAAATTGACTGCCTGGGAAACCCAATGGGGGTTGCAATGAGTCAGAATCAACTCAATAGCAGTGAATTTGGTTTGGTTATTTTATCAAGAATATCCTTGTCCAAGAATGGGTCCTTCCTGATAACATGACCAAACTATGTGAGGTGCTCTCTATCCTTCTTCTAAGAAACATTTTGGGTATACTTCCTCCAAGACAGATTTGGTCTTTCTTCCGGCATATTCAATATTTATCACTGACACCACAGTCAAAAGCGTAAATTCTTCTTCAGTCTTCCTTATTCATTGGCCAGCTTTCACGTACATATGAGCTGACTGGAAAGACCATGGTTTGGGTCTGGCATAACTACCTTCGTCCTCAAAGTGACATCTTTAAGGATGTCTTTTGCAACAGATGTCCCCAATGAGTATGTTGTTTGATTTCTTTAAGGTAGAGTAAGATTATCAGGGATGAAGAAGCAAGTAAATAGTTTTAAAATTAAAATAACATTTCCAAAAACATTTTTGTAAAGTATGCATTCGACCAACAACTGTTTCATAAAGTTGAATAAATAATAACTTACCATCAACCAATGTGAAAGGAACTATCAATTTTCTTCTAAAATGCAGATTAAAACTGGCTTGTGTTTGCTTTGCTTGATATTAGCAACAGAATGGCCTTCCTGGTTAAACTCAGTAAACTGGAAAAGAAAGATTTCCAGTATTTGAAAACAATTAAATATGTAACAACACCATATGATTATTTGCTATTTTTTGTTTCAAAATTCCCTGCTTTACTAGGACTCATCTTCTTAACTACACATTCTCTGAAACCACAATCATATAGCTTCAACACAAACCAATTTATTTAGCTGCATCAAACAACAGTCATCACTAAACTCCTTATAAATGTCAATCCCTAAAGCCATTCTTCAATCCAGAAATGGAGTTGAATTTCCTGGGGTTGATCTTGGCCCCATTACTTTTAATAATATGCTCTTGGGCAAGTTACCTTTTTCAGTTTCCTATTTAATAAAAAAAGAATAAAAATGGTACTTGTGGCAACAGACAATAACAGTCTCTGTTACCTTGGGCTCCTGGTGTCCATACTACAATATAATCCCATGCCCTCTGTGGAGTGTGGGAAGGACTTATGATTGTGTCTAATAATATATGAAAAAAGTGATAGGATGCCAATTCCATGATTATGTTACTGAAGATTAAAACTTCTTCCCTGGAGTACCCCGGGAAGATGGCGGACAAGATAGAAGGACTGCACAGACCCTCTTCCACAAAGAAAAGGGAAACCAATTGACATAGACACAGAAGTTAATCTTGGACCCCTGAGCCTTGAAGAGAAGGATACAGAAGTAGACTAAACCCCAACTAGCAAAAGAATTTGTGTGAAAATACCAAAAAAGGAGATATACAGAGCTGCGGTCTGGCAGGGACCTGAGCGCCCCTGACGGCACAAACGACTTGGACATTCCCGAGTGGCGGTAGGACTTAAGAATTAACCCAAAAATCCCCTGCTAGCCAACGCCCGTGCAGAGGACTGTGTACAGTGGCTAGGGAAAAACTGGGGAAGGTGAAGAGAAAGGTGGGCTGAGTGATAGACTTTTGCTGGTGCGGAGGACGCTGCCATGTTGTACATTTAAAAAAAAGCGGCTTGGCTATTTTGGATATTTAAAGAGACAGCGCTCTCGCAGAATCCAGTGGTCGTAAGACTTAAGAATTAACCTAAAAAACCCCTGCTTGCCAGGGTCTGCGCGAAGAACTGTGTACAGTGGCTAGGGAACAAACAGGGAAAGTGAAGAGAAAGGTGGGCTGAGTGGTAGACTTTTGCCGGTCCGGAAGGAGCTGCCATGTTGTACGTTTAAAAAAAAAGCAGCTTAACTATTTTGGATGTTTAAAGAGACAGCGCTCTCGCAGAATCTGGTGGTTGTAAGACTTAAGAATTAACCTAAAAATCCGCTGCTAGGCAGGGTCCGTGTGGAGGACTGTGTACAGTGGCTAGGAAACAAATGGGGAAGGTAAAGAGAAAGGTGGGCTGAGTGGTAGACTTCTGCCGGTCCGGAGGAAGCTGCCATGTTGTACATTTAAGCGGCTTGACTATCTTGGATAATTAAAGAGATAGTGCTCTCGCAGAGTTCTGGGGCTTAAGATCACGTTCTGCTTTCCAGCAGCCCCGGGGACACTCAGGGCCTGTAAGACTGAAAAGGTACCACATTCTTCTTGTTACTGCACCCTGCACCCGCTTGGTGGGTGGGGATGTGGCCATCCCCACTCCCACCTACCTTCTGGGCCCACACAGGAACTCAATCACATGCTGTGTGCTCAGACAGAGCATGGGTGCCCTGCACAGTCCTCCTCCGATTTTTTTTTTCTTTTTCTTACTTTTTTTTTCTTTCTCACGCCCTTTTTCCCGGTGATTAGTTTACTTGTATTTGTCCATTCCAAACCAACTAATATTATTGATACCTTTGTCTTTTTTATTATTATTCTTAATCTTCCCCTACCAGGTCCTAGTTTTCAATAGTTTTCTTTTCCCTGTGCCTGACTGAAATTCTGCAGCCCCAATTTAAGGGTTTTTTGTTTTGTTTTGTTTGTTTGTTTTTTGTTCGCTTTTTCTTCTTTTCCCCGTTTTTTTTTACCTCGTGACTAACCTATTTCCTTGTTTTTCTTTTTGCAATCTTCCTATTTTTTTTCCTTCATTTATTATTCTCCTTCCCTATTTTTTTTTCTTTTTCTCTTCTTCTTAGTGCCCTACCCCAGATATTGCAGATTTGCTTGTTTTTTCTTTTTTTTTTCCCCTTTTCACTTTTTTTGGTCATTGTTCATTAGTGATTACATGGTGTGTTTTTAATCCATGGGCTTTTAGTTTTTTGATGGTTATTCAATTGTA
>NW_006921916.1:242881-247914 GCF_000298275.1 Orycteropus afer afer
CAATCCTACTTCCGTAGTGATACTGCCTCGGAAACCCAAGGAGGGGTCGCTATGAGTCGGGTTTGACTCGACGGCACATAACAACAACAACAATAAATATATGGCATGGGAGCTGTGGTAGCATCTATGTAGTAGATCCTGGATAGAGAGGGAGAACAATGTGGAACAAAACTCAAAATCATTTGGAGGAAAAAAAAAAGAGGTGGACCAGGTTTGCTGGTCTGATAGAGCTTGGTGGAACCACTGACCCTATGGCCCCTAGCTACCCTTCCAGTCTGGAATTGAACCCATACCGATGGCTTCCAGCCAAACAAAAGACAGGCATATGAGTTGAACATTCACGTGAGGTGGAGACACTCCTTGGAGAGAACAATCATGGGAGAAAGAAAGGCTCTTTATGCACAGGGAGACAGCTCAGGGGCAGGAGTGCATGGAGGGATGGACACAGGGAAGAGGGAACTATCAGGAGGAAATGGGAGGGGGGCTCTTGCATTGGGGTAAATTGTAGTCAATGTCATGAGACAAAATATATGTGAACTGCTGTATGGAGAGTCAATATGCTTTGTAAATATTCACCCAAATCACAATAAAATAATAATAATAATAAAATAAAAAGAAACAATCAGCCACACACGCACAAAAAATTTTTGTTGAAATTGTTTCTATTCCTATTGATTTTTATCATCTTTACTATGAACGAAAGCTTATCAACCTGCCCCATATCGTCTATCTCTCTCATTCACCATCTTCCCTACTACCTTCAAAGAGATTTATTCTAAGTGACAGGCTGATCAAATTTTTCTGCTGCTTAAAATCCATGATAATGATGATGTTCACAGATACAGCTACCACTTTATGAATACTTTCTGTATCTAATGTAACTATTCTTATTATTTTATATAAGAATCCTGTAAGGTAAATACTATGATCATTCTCATTTTACAAATAAGGAAACTAAGAATTTCTTAACTAAGTTAAGAAATGTCAGAAGTTAGTAAGTGATAATTCCAAGCCAGGCAGTCCAACTGTACTATCTCATGTCTTTAACCAGTATGACAAGCATCCAATAAGACAGCACATATATGACTGGACTTCTGCCTCTCTGCTACATACAACTTCCCACTCTCATTCTCCATCCACCCCAACCTTTCAGTCCCGAACACCACACTGCTTAAACTCTAAACATGTCTCTGTCCCTTCAGAAGGGCTGTTCTTCCTGCTTAGAAGTCTACCCTCCTTGCTCTGTCTGCTATGATGACCACTTCCTCCTGACTTCCTACCCATACACACAATTTCTTTCAATTTTAATCACACACAATCGATCATTTCATTTTCTGCACTAATTATGTATACATCTTTCTGTGCTTATATACAATGTGATGTTTCTTTTCACATTTCTTACCTCTAATAATGAAGAGTAAAGACTATCAATTCCTGGAAAATAGCTCCAAAATACTTTCTAGATAAAATTAAATGTGAGGACTCCTCAGAAATCTCTTTATACATTATCTCCCATTATCTCTAATTGTAATAGCATCTCATGTCAGCACAGAGATCAGCAACCCACAAAAATGTTGGCATCTTTAAATCATTCTTTCAATGTGACCTTACCACTAGTCCCACCCTATTCCTTACCTCCAGCATCAGGAGCTGGGCTTATAATTAAAACATGTAAGTGGGGTCAGACAGTATTAATTTAAAAGTGAGTATCACATGATGGCTGCACAACTCTTAAAAGAAAAACCACTGTATACCTTTAAAAGGATTAATTTTATGGTATGTGAATTATGTTTTAATTAAAAAAATAAACATCCCAAATAATTAGAACTGTCTTCCATTTTGTTTTACCTCTACCAAAAAACCAAACCCACTGCCATGAAGTTAATTCCGAATCATATCCCCTTTGGGTATCCAAGACGGTAATACAGAGAGGTACATTGTTCCATCTTCCTTCCATGGAGGGAGGGGCTGGTGGGTTTGAACTGCCAACTTCCGGTTAGTCAAATAGGTCTAGTACCACCAAAGCTCCTCTTTGGAAGCTCTGGTGGTGCAGTGCCTAAGGCATCTGACTGCTAACCAGAAGGCTGACGGTTCAAACCCACCAGCCACTCCTCAGAAGGCAGACTGGACAATCTACTTCTGTAGAGACACTGCCTCGGAAATCCAAGGAGAGGTCACTATGAGTCTAATCAACTACACAACAGTGAGTTTGGCTTTATTTTAGTTTGAGCTTCTTTTTTGCCTTAGTTTCACTAGTTCTAATATTTATTTATGCTTATAATGTGCAAGGCACTGTAATAAATACCTTAGATTTAACATCATCTAATCCTCAGAACCTCCCGATTATGAGGTAGCATATGCTGAAGAACTGATGGTACTGAAAGAAACCCAAGCTGAACTAAAGGCATAGGTGAAAAACAAGGTTCCAGGAAATGACAAAATATCAACTGAAATGTGTCAACAAATGGATGCAACACTAGAAGCTATCACTCATCTATGCCAAGAAATTTGGAAGACAGCTACCTGGCTAACTGATTACAAGAGATCTGTTTTTGTGCCCATGCCAAAGAAAGGTCATCCAAAAGAACGCAGAAATTATTGAACAATATCATTAATATTACATGCAAGTAAAATTTTACTGAAAATAATTTTAAAATCATTGCAACAGTACATAAGCAAACTAAGAAAACCAAACTCACTGCTGGCGAGTCGGATTCAACTCATAGCAACCCCTCCTTTGGTTTCTGAGGTGGTATCACTATTGAAGTAGACTGCCCAACCTTCCTTCCAGGCTGGTGGGTTTGAACTTCCAGCCTTCTGTTAGCAGTCAAAAAGACACTATGCCTACTACCACCTTAGGCACTACGCCACCGAGTTCCCGTACTCAGACGGGGAACTGCCAAGCCAAAATTCCAAGCCGGATTCAAAAGAGGATGTGGAACAAAGGATACCACTGCTGATGTCAGAGGAATCTTGGCTAAAAGGAAGAGTACCAAAAGATGTTTACCTGTGCTTTACTGACAATGCAAAGGCATTCGAATGCACGGATCATATATATTATGGATAACATTGTAAAGAATGAGAATTCCAGAACACTTAACTGTGCTGATAAGGAATCTGTTGTACACAGATCAAGGGGATACTACATGGTTTAAAATAAGGAAAGGTGTATGTCAGGGCTGTATCTTTTCACAACACTTACTCTATCTGTATGCTGAGCAAATAATCTAAGAAGCTGGACTATATGAAGAAGAATGTTGCACCAGGATTAACAACCTGTGCTATTCAGATGGCACAATCTTGCTTGCTGAAAGTGAAGAGGACTTGGAGCATTTATTAATGAAGATCAAAGACTACAGCCTTGAGTATGGATTATACCTCAACAAATATATACCTCTTTAAATATCCAAAATAGTCAAGCCGCTTTTCAAACCTTCAAAATGGCAGCGTCCTCCAGACAAGCAAAAGTCCACAGCTCAGCCCACCTTTCTCTTCACCTTCTCTGTTTGTTCCCCAGCGACCGTGCACAGTCCTCCATGCAGTCCCTGGCTAGCAGGGTGATTTTTAGGTTAATTCTTAGGTCCTACCACCACTCGGGAATCTCCAAGCTGTCTGTGCCATCAGGATTGCTCAGGATCACTGCCAGACCTCAGCTCCGTATGTCTCCTCTTTTGGTATTTTCATGCAAATTCTTCTGCTAGTTGGGGTTTAGTCCACTTCTATATCCTTCCCTTCAAGGCTCAGGGGTCCAAGATTATCTTCTGTGTCTGTGTTAATTGGTTTCCCTTTTCTTTGTTGAAGAGTGTCTGTGCAGTCTTTCTGCCTAGTCTACCATTTTGCCGATGACCCTCCAAAAGCTATAAATTTTTATAGAAGCCGATTGTGTCATCTTTGTTCCATAGAGCAGCTGGTCTTTTGGTTAACACCCAAATGCCTTAAACACTATACCACAAGAGTTCCTTATGCATGTCAAAGCTGAGCAACAAAAAATGAAGACCAACACATTAGAACTGCAGCACTGGTGAAGAATATTGAGTCTTGGAGGAGGTATCATAAGAATGCTCCTTAGCAAGCAGCGACTGGCATCGTAAAAGCTTGCAAGCTGCCATCTATATGGAACAATGGGTTTCTCTTCATCCAGAGCAAAGAATGAAGAAAAACAAAAATTCATGGAAACAATGAGTCCTAGCATCTTGTACACCATCTGATCTGCAGCCTATATGACTATGAGACCAGAAGAAATAGATGGTGCCCAGCTACCACTGTCAACCACTTGGAAAGGAATCTATGTAGGAGATCCTGGATAGATAGCGAGAACAACGTTGAACAAAACTCAAAATCATTTGGAGAAAAAAAAAAGGGGGCACCAGGTTTGCTGGTCTGATAAGAGCCTGGTGGAACCACTGAGACAGTGGCCCCTAGCTGCTCCTCAGGTCTGGAACTGAACACATGCCTGTGGCTTCCAGCCAAACAATAGAAGGAAGATGGGGCAATCCACTTCCATAGTGATACTACCTCGGAAACCCAAGGAGGGGTCGCTATGTGTCGGGTCTGACTCGACGGCATATAACAACAACAACATGAATTGAACGTTTCTCTGAGGTAGATACACTCCTTGGAGAGAACAATCATGGGAGAAAGAAGGGCTGAGGACTATCAGCTACTGTGATGGGACCAAGAGCCTGAATATTTCCAAGTGGAATTGGGAGCTGAGAGCTGACCTAAAGATTAGCCCTGGTTGACAAGGGCTACAGGGATGACTGTGCTGATGGCCTATGACTAGGAAGGGAAACAGCAAGCAGTAAGACAACCTGAGCTGTTGACTTTCTGCTGTCCGGAGGGCACAGTCATTTTCATTGTTCACACGCGGTAGCCATTGTGACTATTTAAAGTGACCAAGGGCTCAGCCACTTTGGATGGTTACAAGCAGCAGACATTTTGGATATTTAAAGTGACCAAGGGTGCAGCCATTTTGAATGTTTACAAGTGGCAGCCATTTTGGATATTGAAAGTGATCGAGGGCACAGCCATTT
>NW_006921916.1:248429-251547 GCF_000298275.1 Orycteropus afer afer
ACTTCCGTAGTGATACTGCCTTGGAAACCCAAGGAGGGGTCGCTATGAGTCGGGGCCGACTCGATGGCAAATAACAACAACAACAACAACAATACTAAATTATCAGAAATAAGACACTGAATGGACAAAGGAACAGAAGTGAATCAATGGAAGACAGAATTAGGGAGACTGAAGGCAAACACCTGAACACTTCTTTGGAAAGGGATTAATCAGAAAAAACATAAAAACAAAATGAAGAAAGCCTAAGGTTCACGTGGGATACCATGAAAAGAAATAACCTACATGTAATCGGAATTCCAGAACTGGAAGACACAAATAAAACCACAGAGAAATGTGTCAAAGATTTCTTGGAAGAGAATTTTCCTCGTATGATGAAAGATGAGAATATATCCACTCACGAAGTCCAACGAACCTCAAATATGATAGACTCCAAAAGAAAATCACCAAGACATATATCATCATCAAACTTACCAAAACCAACGACAAAGAAAGAATCACGGGCAGCACGGGAAAAACGAAAAGTTACCTACAAGGGGAGAGAAGACAACGGGATAAACCCTGAAAGAGAAAAATCTCCAAACAAGAATTATGTACCCAGCAAAACTGTCCCTCATATATGATGGTGAAACTAGGACATTTCCAGACAGGTAGAAATTAAGGGAATTTGTGAAAATCAGACCAACCAAGAGATGCTAAAGGGAGCCCTTTGGACAGAGAAGCAACAACAGCCAACAACTGACTATTAACACACATTATAACATAACCCAGAAACCAACCCAGCTATGGAAGTATCCAATGTAAATAAGCCTACAAGATTTTACACAGGGAACCAGAGATATCAATTGACTAATGAGGACAACTACTAACCAAAAAGAGGAAAAAACTGTGTCGTTACAGAACTTCTAGATGGTAGGGAAGTCAAGACAACTACAAGATAGAACGGACTATTCTAAACTTAGGAAGAAAACTATAAAACACAGGGTAACCTCAAAGAAAAATGATAAACTTTCACATCAAAAAAGAGGACCAGCATAAATATTCAGCAAATGCAATAACATAAAAATTATACAATACCATAAATACATAAAAATTCAGTAAAACAATAGCAATGAAGGAAGTGATAATATGATTCATAAACAAAATAAGCTCAGCATAGAAAATTATATGAAACGAAGAAATTGACACCACAAAAAAGCACATTAACAAAAATGACAGCAACAAATTCATATTTGCCAATAATTACACATCTGGCAAGGGGCTTATCTCTAAGATTTACAGCAGAAGAGTGGATGACCAAACGATGGTACATACACATAATGGAATGCTATGCAGCACTAAAGAATAACGTAGAGTCTGCAAAACACCGCATAATATGAATGAACTTGGAGGAAATTATGCTGAATGAAGTAAGTCAATCACAGAAAGACAAATATAGTACTAGTTCCTTGTTGTAGAGGGTCAAGGAAAGGTTTATATATGGAGGGAAACTTTCTTTGTTGGTTGCTGGGGTGGGAAGGCAGGGGAGAGAACACCAGAAAAAAAAAATACCTTGACCCCTGTCACTTTAGTTTTGTGTATTTCACTGTACATAAATATTTCAATAAAATGCATTTAAAATAATAAAAAAGAATATCATAGAGGAAAAAGGCAAAGGTCATTAAAGGCAGGAAAGGAAGCAAAGACCAAAATGTATGTAAGAAGAGACTCTGAAACTTGCTTATGAACAGAGAGCTAAAGGGAATTAAAGAAATGATCAAGTAAAAGAGAGGAAAAGATTTCAAAAGGCAGTTTGAGAGGACAAAATTACATATCACAATCAGTACAAAGACCTGGGAGGTGGAAAAACAAAGGAGAAGAACACTCTAGGCATTTCTCAAACTGAAAGACCTGAAGAAAAAACTCACGCGTTGAGGTGCAATATTGAAGGATTCCATGGGCAAAATATTAAACGATGAAGGAAGCATCAAAAGGAGATGAAAGAAATACACAGTCACTGTACCAAAAATAATTGGCTGACATTCAACCATTTCACGAGGTAGCAGATGATCAAGAACCAATGGTATCGAAGAAAGATGTTCTAGTTGCATTGAAGGAACCAGTGAAAAACAAGGCTCAAGGGCTGACCCATTGAAATGTTGAAACAAATGGATGAAATGCTGGAGGTGCTCAGTGGTTTATGCCAAGAAATTTGAAAGACAACTACCTGGCCAATCGCTTGGAAGAGATCCATTTTTGTGCCCATTCCAAACCAAAGTGATTCAAAAGAATGCAGAAATTATTGAACTATAACACTAATATCACATACGAGTAAAATTTTGCTGAGCACTTCTGAAAAACAACAACAAAGTGGGAGGTCTCATACTCCCAAATCTTAAAACCTACTATATACAGCCACAGTAGTCAAAACAGCATGGTATTGGTACAGTGACATACAAATGTAACAGAATCAAAAGACCAGAAATAGACCCATCCATCTAGGAGCTCTAGTAGCATAGTGCCTATGGCACTTGACGGATACCTGAAGGCTGGCGGTTCAAACATACCAGCCACTCCTCAGAAGGAAGGTTGGGCAATCTACTTCTGTAGTGATACCACCCAGAAACCCAAGTTGGGTCCAACTTGACAACACGAAACAACATCATCATCTATGGACAACTGATCTTTGACAAAGATCAAAACTCATTAAATGGGGAGGAGACAGCCTCTTTAACAAATGGTGCTGGCAAAACTGCATATCCAATTGCAGAAAAATGAAACAACACCCACACCTCACCCCATAAAGAGAAACAAACTCAAGATGGATCAAAAACTTAAATATGAAACTCAAAACTATAAAATTCATCAAAGATAAAATTAAATAGAGGCAAATCTAGGAGCCCTAATTTACGGCATAAATCAGCTATCAAGCATAACCAAGAATGCACAGGAGGTAGAAGAGAAGCTAAATGACTGGGATCTTTAGTTTTTCTATTTATTTATTTTTTTTATTGTGATTTGGGTGAAAATTTACAGAGCAAATTCACTTTTCATACAGCAGTTCACATATACTTTGTCTCATGACATTGACTATAATTTACCACAATGCAACGGCTCCCCTCCCACTTCCCCCCGATAGTTA
>NW_006921916.1:251887-255277 GCF_000298275.1 Orycteropus afer afer
AGGACTCATTGTTTCCATGAAATTTTGGTTTTCTTCATTCATCTTTGCTCTGGATGAGGGGAGACCCATCATTGCATCTAGATGGCAGCTTGCTAGCTTTCAAGATCCCAGTCGCTACTCACCAAAGTAGGAGGTGGAACAATGTTTTGTATAGTATGTTATGACAACTGAGCTTGATGTCCCCTGCAATTATGGTCTCAAGCCCACAGTACTCCGTCCCTCTGGGTAGCTGGTTGTGACCAAGCAGTGACTACAACCTTGCCCCCTGTCAGCTCTACTATATACCTGGGAATTCTGATAATTCACATAAACTTATAAGACCATTGTCTGTCAACCCTATACGTGTTCTTGGATACACTCCCCACTTCATAGACATACCTAATAGTTCAGCCTGTCCACCCATATACCCATGTTTGCCTTCACTGGCAACATAGTACTGTATGTGCAAAAAGGTTCATCTTTGTTGTCTGTACCTACCATGTACCTCTCAATATCTTTCTCTTCTCCTATGCCCCCATATTGATCACTCACATTTGGTACACTGCCCTTTTATTCACTCAAATTAAGCATATCTATCTAACAGTGTGGGAGCTCTGGTAGCATACTGGCTAAGGCACTTGACTGCTAACCAGAAGGCTGGTGGTTCAAATCCACCAGCCACTCCTCAGAAGGACAATGGGGCAATCTACTTCTGTAGTGATACTGCCTCAGAAAGCCAAGGAGGGGTTGCTATGTGTCAGGTCTGACTCGAGGGCACATAACAACAACAACAACAACCTATCTAACAGTGTTCCCTCCCCTTCCCGCCCACCCCTGGTAACCAACGAAGAAAATTTCCTTTGATAGATAAACCTTTCCTTGACTTTTACAACAGCGGACTAATGTAATATTTACCCTTTTTTGATTGGCTTACTTCACTCAGCATAATGTCCTCCAAATTCATCCACTTTACACAGTGTTTTGCAGCTTCTACATTATGCTTTAGTGTTGCATAGTATTCCATTTTGTGTATGTACCATCGATTGGTTACCCATTCCTCAGCTGATGGACACCTAAGTTGTTTCCATCTTTTGGCTATTGTAAATAGTGCTGCGATGAACATGGGTGTGCATATGTCTGTTCTTGTCATGGCTCTCAGTTCTTTAGGATATATACCTAGTAATGGAATGAATGGGTCAAACAGTAATTGTATTTCCAACTTTTGAAGGAATCGACATACTGCTTTCCACAATGGTTGTACCATTTTACAGTCCCACCAGCAATGCATCAGAGTCCCAATCTCTCCACATCCTCGCCAGCATTTGTTATTTTCTGTCTTGTTGAACTTTGCTACTAGTGCTGAAATAAGATGGTATCTCATTGTTGTTTTGATTTGCATCTCTCTAATAGCTAATGATCATGAGAATTTCTTCATGTATTTGCTGGCCGCCTGAATATCCTCTTTGGGGAAGTGTCTGTTCATGTCTTCTGCCCATTTTTAAATTGGATTGTTAATCTTTTTGTTGTTGAAGTGTTGGAGTTTTCTATAAATTTTACAGATAAGTCCCTTGTAGATATGTCACTGTCAAATATCAATTTCCAATCTGTAGGTTCTCTTTTGACTCTTTTAGAGACGTCTTTGGAAGCACATAAAAATCTCATTTTTAGAAGGTCCCAATCATCTGGTTTCTGTTCTGCTATCTGTGCATTTTGAGTTATGCTCGATAGTCTATTTACGCTATATATTGTTGTTAGTGTTGTTATGTGCCGTCAATTTGCTCTTAGTTTTTCCTTGAGAAACTCTATATAGTTTTAGGTTTCACATTTAAATCTTTGATCCATCTGGAGTTTGTTTTTATGTATGGTGTGAGGTACAGATCTTGTTTCATTTTTTTGCAAATGGATATCCAGTTTTGCAAGTACCATTTATTAAACGAACATTCTCTTCCCCATTTAATGGATTTTCGCCCTTTGTCAAAGATCAGCTGACCACAGGTTGACGGATCTATTTCTGGGTTATCAATTCTATTCCACTGGTCTATGTATCTGTCATTAAACCAATACCAGGCAGTTCTGACTACTGTGGCTGTATAGCAGATTTTGAGATCCGGCAGTGTGAGACCTCCTACTTTGTTCTTCTTCTTCACTAGTGCCTTGCTTATCCGAGGTCTCTCTTTTCCATATAAAGTTAGTGACTGGTTTTTCCATATCCTTAAAGAATGTTGATGGGATCTGGATTGGGATTGCATTGAATGTATAGATTGCTTTGGGTAGAACTGACATTTTCACAATGTTCAATCTTCCTATCCACGAGCATGGGATGTTCTTCCATTTATGTAGATCTCTTATGGTTTCTTGAAGTAATTTTTTATAGATTTCGTTGTACAGGTCTTTTGTGTATCTGGTAAGATTTATTCCCAAGTATTTTATTTTTTTTTGGTAGCTATTGTAAATGGTATTGATTTCCTTATTTCTTTTTCAGCAATCTCTTTGCTGGTGTAGAGAAATCCACCTCATTTTTGGATGTTGATCTTATATCCTGCCATGATGCTAAATCTTTCAAATAGTTCCAGTAGATTTTTCACTGTCTTGGGTTTTCTAGGTAGAGGATCATATCATCAGCATATAAGGATAGTCTGACTGCTTCCTTACCAATTTGGATGCCTCTGATTTCCCTTCTTGCCTTATGGCCTTGGCTAGGACTTCCAGTACAATGTTGAACAGAAGTGGTGATAGCGGGCATCCTTATCTGACTCCTGTTCTCAAAAGCAATGGTTTCAGTCTCTCTTCATTGAGAATAATATTGGCTGTTGGTTTTGCATAAATACCCTTTATTATATTGAGGAATGCCCCTTCTATTCCTATTTTGCTGGGAGTTTTGATCAGGAATGGGTGCTGGATTTTATCAGATGCCTTTTCTGCATCAAGTGATATGATCATATGGTTCTTCTCCTTTGTTTTATTTATGTGGTGGATGGCGTTGTTTTTCTAACGTTGAACCCTGCCTGCATACCTGACACGCATTCCACTTGGTCTTAATGAATGATTTCCTTGATATGTTGTTGGAGTCTATTGGCTAGGATGTTGTTGAAGAATTCTGCATCTATATTCATGAGGGATATTGGTCTGTAGTTTTCCTTTTGAGTGATGTCTTTGCCTGGTTTTGGTACCAAGGTTATGCTTGCTTCATAAAATGAATTGGCAAGTATTCCCTCCTTTGTAGGTTTTGGAGCAGTTTGAGCAGGAATGGTGTCAGTTCTTCTCCCCGAGTTTATAACTGTCCATTCTATCTTGCAACTGTTAACTTCCTCACCATTCAGAAGTTCTGTAACTACACACACTTTTCCCTCTTTTACAGTTGCCCTCACTGGTCCTCACTTGCCAATTGATGTCGCTGGTTCCCTGTTTACA
>NW_006921916.1:255894-256591 GCF_000298275.1 Orycteropus afer afer
CTAATTTTTCATTTATTTTGTCATTTTGTTCTTGTATTTTCTTCCAAAATTCTTCTAAGGTTTTTTCTGTGTTTTCTTTGGTCTGTTTCTCAATCATTTGAAGAATCCTAAATATAATTCTTTCGAATTCCTTATCAGAGAGTTCCAATGCTGCTTCTTCCTCAGGGATGTGTTCCAGGTCTGTATCCTATTCCCATGTTTCTACCCCTTTATCTTGCTTCTTTGTGTGGACTGTGATGGTCTGTTGTCTCCGAGGCATCGTGGCGTTGTTGTTTTTAGATACCTGTTAACTGTTTATGAAGAGCCGCCAAGGGTGATTCAGGCTCTTTTTGGTGGTTTTTCATCATTGGCCCATTGGTGGAGAAGGAGGTGGTGACTCCCGCTCATTAAGTGAAGTTGCAGGAGGTGTGGGTGTAGCTGTGTCTTATGGGGACTGTTGTTGTCTCCCACTCAGTTAGACAAAAATTGCAACTGAATAACCATCAAAAAACTAAAAGCACCTGGACAAAAAAATACATCAGGTAATCACACAGGAACAGTAACCAAAAAAGAAAAAAGGGAAAAAGAAGATGAAAAGGAAGACCTGCAATATCTGGGGATACTAAGAGAAAAAAAGGTAGGCAGGAGACTAATGAAGAAAAGAATGGAAAAAATGCAAAAACAAAAACAAGGAATGCGGTTAGCCACGAGAGGAAAA
>NW_006921916.1:256833-276050 GCF_000298275.1 Orycteropus afer afer
AAAAATCAGGGGAGGGCAGGGCAGGGCACCCAGGCTCCGTCAGACCACACAGACTGGGATGGTGTTCCTGTGAGCCCAGTAGGTGGGTGGGAGTGAGGGATGGCTGCAACTCCTTTCACCAAGTGGGTGTGGAGTATAAGGGTAAGAAGGGGAATGTCGCACCTTTTCAGTCATCCAGGTTCCGAGTGTCCTTGGGGTTACTGGCAAAAGGAATCTATTCTTAAGCCCCTGGAATCTGGGAGAGCACTCTCTTTAAACATCCAAAATGATAAAGCCACTTGTAAACATTCAAAATGGCTGCACCCTCCAGACAGGCAAAAGTCCACAGGTCAACCAGCCTTCCTCTTCGCTGGTGCTTCGCCTTTTATTCCCCAGCCACCAGAGCAATCCCTGGGTAGCAGGGCTGATTTTTAGGTTAATTCTTAGTTCCTACCAGACTCAGCATTCTCTAAGCTGTCTGTGCCGTGCGATCAGAATTGCTCAGGATCACTGCCAGACCACAGCTCCGTATGTCTCTTTTTAGTATTTTCATGCAAATTCTTCTGCTAGTTGGGGTTTAGTCCACTTCTATATCCTTCCCTTCAAGGCTCAGGGGTCCAGGATTATCTTCTGTGTCTGTGTTAATTAGTTCCACTTTTCTTTGTTGAAGAGGGTCTGTGCAGTCTTTCTGCCTAGTCCGCCATCTTACCGGAAGTCCATCACAGTCTCCAAGTTCATCATCTCAGCCTCTTCCTTCAGTGCCTGATGCCGGGGACGAATCTTATGACTGGGATCTTTTAAAAATTACATTTTTATGCGTATCAAAAGACTTCGTCAAAAGAGTAAAGAGAACCTACAGATTGGGATAAAATATTTACGTATAACATTTCTGACAAAGGACTTATCTCCAAAATCTGTAGAAAACTTCAACACTTCAACACTAAAAAGACAAAACAACCCAATTCAAAAATAGGCAAAAGACTTAAACAGACACTTCACTAAAGACGATATGCTGGCAGCCAACAAATACATGAGGAATTGCTCACCATTTTTAGTCATTGTTGTTGTTGTTATGTGCCATCGAGTTGGACCAGATTCATAGCGACCCCTCCTTGGGTTTCCAAGGCAGTATCACTATGGAAGTAGACTGTCCCATCTTCCTTCTGAGGAGTGGCTGGTGGGTTTGAACCACCAGCCTTCTGTTTAGCAGTCAAGTGCCTTGGGCACTATGCTACCAAAACTCCTTCTTTAGTCATTAGAGAGATGCAAATCAAAACAACGATGAGATATCATCTTACCCCAGCAATAATAGCAAAGTTCAACAGGACAGAAAATAACAAATGCTGGAGAGGTTGTGGAGTGATTAGAACTCTTGTGTACTGCTGGTGAGATTGTAAAATGGTACAACCATTGTGGCAAATGGTATGGTGTTTCCTTAAAAAAGTGAAAAACAGAAATACCATTTGACCCAGCAATTCAATTACTAGGAATATATCCTAAAGAGGTGAGAGGCAGGGCACAAACAGACATATGCACACCTATGTTCATCACAGCACAATTCACTATAGCGAAGAGATGGAAACAACCTAAATGCCCATGAACAGATAAACGGATAACCAAATTATGGTACATTCACACAATGGAATACTATGCTACATTAAAGAACAATGAAGGATACGCGAATCATCTCACAACATGGATGAGCCTAGAGGACATTATGCTGAGTGAAATAGGTCAGTCGCAGAAGGACAAATACTGTATGAGTCCATTACTGAAAAAAGACAAAGAAGGGTTTGCTTAAGAAAGGGAACTCATTTTGTAAGTTACGAGGGTAGGGACAGAAGGCGAGGAATTAATTTTGGGCTAGTTGGGGTCCACAAGCTGACATAGGTAAGGGGAGAGATGGTATAGAAAGAGTCTGTAACCACCATGATAGCATTAGGAAAAGGGAGAACACCGAATCATGCACATAAGATACTGACTACAGAGGCTAATACCAACCAGTATATCCACAATACTGCATTACCATTAACACCAAACAACAAGCTACAGATAAACACATAAACATCTAAGAAGATCAGATGAGTTCAGTGAACAGGATTATACTCTAGACCAAGGATAGATTCTGCTGAGGCTAATCTTGCACAGATACCAGAGATACAAAATACCTGCAATCCTTACAGGAACAACAGAAGACAGACATAGAGTAATCACTCACAGACAGCCAGACACTGTGGAAGAGAGATCCTTCGGATCTCAATTGGCACAACAAAATACATATAAATCTTGTTCCTTACCCTACATTAGTGAGTAGCAACTGGGGTCTTAAAAGCTTTCAAGCAGCCATGTAAGATGCAGCTAATGGTCTCCTATCATGGGAAGCAAAGAAGACTGCAAAAAACCAAGGGCATTTGGAAGCAATCTGCCCTAGGACATGATGGACGTTGAGACCAGAAGAACCAGATGGTGCCCAGCTACCACTTCCAACCACTCAGAAAATGATCAAAACTGGAGATCCTGAATAGAGTGGGAGGAAAACGTGGAACATCATCCAAAAATAAAATAATGACCAGAATTACTGGTTGGATGGTGTGGTAGTTATGTTTGTGTGTCAACTTGGCTGGGCCTGGTTGAGTGGCTGGGCAGCTGGTGGTAGTTATTCCCCATGATGAGACTGGCAATCAACTCCATGGTGGGATCTACCACAAGGAGCTGAGTAGCTGCCTTTGGGATATGGTCTGCTTCCTGTATTTAAGAAGCTTTGGGAATGGTGCCTAGCCTATGACATGCTTGGACCCTGCATGCAGCCATGTCATTGTTCAGCAGCTTGCCATGTTCTGCCGACCTTGGAACTCACAATGTTATTGTTGTTGTTATGTGCCGTCAAGTCGGACCCGACTCATAGCAATCCCTCCTTGGGTTTCCAAGGCAGTATCACCACGGAAGTAGATTGCCCAACCTTCCTTCCGAAGAGTGGCTGGTGGGCATGAACCACCAGCTTTCCGGTTGGCAGTCAAGTGCCTTAGGCACTATGCTACCAGAGCTCCAATGGCCTGCCGTGTGGTTTGGTAACATCAGGACTGTGCCTTTTTACTTGTCAACCTTGCAGCTTCTCAGCCTCAGCAGCTGCTGAGTGAAGAAAAGCCTCTAGCTCCAGTAGGCCGGGGGCAGGAGGCAGAGCTGGACCCCAAAGTTGACAGGCTTTCACCCAGCTCCTAGAGCCTGGCACTTTGAATTTGGACTTAAAGCCTCCAAATTGTAAGAATAAACTACTGTTTGTAAAGGCCATCCCATCTGTGGTATATTCTTGTCAGAGCAGCACTCGGTAACCAGAACAGATGGAGTCTGGTGAGAGCCCCATAACTATGGCCCTGGGATACACTTTGGCCTGGAATAAAACTCACTCCCAGGGGCTAGCTCTCAGCCCAACAATAAACAAGATGTACACACAGACCACTCAACCCAGGGTGATGCACCCACACAGTCTATGGAAATGCATCCCTTGGAGCAATTGACCACGGGGCACCAGAGGGGCAAAACTCACACAGAGAAAATGCAGGGCACACAGGAGTGAATAACTAAGAGGGGCACGGGAGAGGGTTACTGGGCAGGGAAGGGAGGAAACTGGGTTAGGTTTGAGGAGGGTAAATAACGTGTGAAAACTCAATGTACATGAAATGTTGAATTTAAAACTGTGCCCTGTAAACTCGCACCAAAAGCACAATTAAAAAAAGTAAAAATTTTTTAAAAAAAAGATTTGTAGAGGTTCATCACTTCCCAAATCTTATTTATAAAAGTACATATGTAATGTACCTTTTGTCCATTATCATGTTGCTGGAGCTAAAACAGGGTGTTGAAAGGGTTCAATAAATATGTCATGAATGAATGAATCTGGCTCCAACTTGTTTTCTCATCTTCCTGGGTTTACTGCTTGTGCACATGAAGGATTAGAACACATTACAGGTTTCTTTGTTGTTAGATGCTGCGAAGTTAGTTTTGACTCATAGCAACCTCACACACAATAGAACAAAACACTGACTGGTCATGTGCCATCTTCACAATTATTGCCATGCTTGAGCCCACTGTTATAGCCACTGTATCGATCCAGCTTGTTGAGGGTCTTCCTCTTTACCAAGCATGATGTCCTCTTCTCCAGGAACTGGTCCCTCCTGATAACATAACCAAATTAAAGAGATAAATTCTCACCATCTTTGCCTCTAAGGACCATTTCGGCTATACTTCCTTCCTCTAAGACAGATGTGACATGTACTCATTCTTTTATCAGTCCGTGGTACGTTCACTATTCTTTGCCAACACCATGTGTCAAATGCATCAATTCTTCTGTGGTCTTCCTCATTCACTGTCCAGCTTGCACATGCACATATCAGGGTATTGAAAAGAACACGGCTTGAGTCAGGTGAACCTTACTTTTCAAAGTGACATCTTTGTACCTTAACACTTTAAAGAGGTCTTTTGCAGATTTGCTAAATGCAATGTGTTATTTGATTTCCTGACTGTTGCTTCCATGGGTACTGCTGACTTCCATGGGTACCCAAGTAAAATGAAATCCTTGACAACGTCAATCTTTTCTCCATTTATTGTGATATTACTTACTGGTCCAGCTGTGAGGATTTTTGGTTTTATACTGAAGTGTAATCCATACTGAAAGCTATACTCTTTGATCTTCATCAATATGTGCTTCAAGTCCTCTTCACTTTCAGTAAGCAAGGCTGTGTCATCTGCATATCACAGGTTGTCTTCCTTCAATTCTGATGCCATGTTTCTTCATCATACAGTCCAGCTTCTCCCATTATCTGCTCAGCACACAGACTGAATAAGTATGATGGACACCTTTCCTGATTTTAAATGATGCAGTATCCCTTTGTTCTTTTCTAATGATTGTCTCTTGGTCTATGGTCTTGTGGTTTCCCACAAGCACAATTAACTTCTGGAATTCTATTCTTCACACTGTTACTGATAATTTCTTATGATCGACACAGTTGAATGCCTTCGCATAGTCAGTAAAACACAGGTTAAACATCTTTCTGGTATTCTTTGCCTTTAGTCAAGATCCATCTGATATCATCAATGATACCCCTCATTCCATGAATTTCTGGTACTGTTTCAACCATCTTTATCTTGAGTAAAATTCTACTTGTATGTTTCGATGGTATTGTTCAATAATTTCTGCGTTCTGTTGAATTACCTTTCTTTGGCATGGGCACAAATATGGCTGGCAAGGTAGCTATCATCCAAACTTCTTGCCAAAGATGAGTGAGCGCTTCCAGTGTTGCATGTGTTTGTTGAAGCATCTTAATTGGTATTCTGTCAATTCCTGAAGCCTTATTTTTTGCCAGTTCCTTCAGTGCAGCTAGGATTTCTTCGATACCATCAGCTCTCGATCACATGCTACCTCCTGAAATTGGCTGAATGTTGACCAATTCTTTTTGGTACAGTGACTCTCTGTTTTCCTTCCATCTTCTTTTGATCCTACATCATTCAATATTTTCCCCACAGAATCCTTCAATATTGCAACTCAAGGCTTGAATTTTTCTTTAGTTGCTCAGCTTGAGAAATGCCAAGTGTTCTTTCTTTTTGATTTTCTAACTCCAGGTCTTTGCACATTTCATTTTTAATATTTTAGTTTGTTTTCTTGAGTCACCCTTTGAAATCTCTGTTCAGCTTTTTTATTTCATCATTTCTTCCATTCACTTTAGCTACTCTACATTTAAGAGAAAGTTTCAGTCTCTACTGACAATTCATTTTGGTCCTTTCTTTCTTTCCTAGCTTTTAAATGATCTTTTGCTATCTTCATGTATAATTTTCTTGATGTCATCCCACAACTCATTTGGTCTTTGGTCACTGGTGTTCAATGCATCAAATCTGTTCTTCATATGGTCTCTAAATTCAAGTGGGATATAGTCAAGGTCACATTTGGCTCTCATACACTTGTTTTAATTTTCCTCATCTTCAACTTAAACTTGCATATGAGTAATTGATGGTCTGTGCCACAGTTGGCCCCTGGCCTTGTTTTGAGAGGTTTCTTACCATGACCTAAAAAGCCAGACACTATCTGTAGAAGCCCACTCTTCTACTTCTCTCTCCCTCATTCACAAGAAGCCACTCTCATATTCCCTTATTTATCACACACACACAAACACACACACATAGCCTTCAAGTCAGATCTGACTCATACCAACCCCTCCTTGGGTTTCCAAGGCAGTATCACTATAGAAGTAGATTGCCCAATCTTCCTTCCGAGGAGTGGCTGGTGTGTTTGAACCACCAACCTTCTGGTTAGCAGTCAAATGCCTTAGGCACTACGCCAAGACCAAAGTTTATTAGTGGTTGCCAGAGGCAAGAGAGAAGTAGGGAAAACAGGGTTAACAGTGATGAAAAAAAATGGGTTAAGGGTAAGGCTGCATAGCCAAATACGGTTATTGCTGTCAGTAAGTTGTACACCTGTAAAAAGTTGAATTCCCAAAAGGGTGTGTGATAGATTATATTTATGGCAAAGACAAAACAACAAAAAAAGAATAGTTGTTGAGACTACTTATGTACAACCAAACACCACATGGGATTTGGTTCCTTGGTTTGGTGGTTTAGGGTCATGGTTTCATGGAACATCTCAGCTAACTGGCCCAATGATATGTGTAGAACTTCTGCTCAATTTCCTTGTTCACTGCATAGTGTCTTGTTGTTGTGCGCCATCAAGTCAGACCAGACCCGACTCATAGTGACCCCTCCTTGGGTTTCTGAGGCAGTATCATTATGGAAGTAGATTGCCCAATCTTCCTTCCGAGGAGTGGCTGGTGTGTTTGAACCACCAACCTTCTGGTTAGCAGTCAAATGCCTTAGGCACTACGCCACCAGAGCTCCTTATCTATCTCAGAGCCTTCATATTTATTGTTCTTTCTGAGAAGAATATTCTTTCTGACAAGAATGTTCTTTCGCCCACTAAGTCACATAGCTAGCTCTCTCATTTCCCTTGGGGCTTTACTCAAAAGTCACCCCTCAATGAAGTTGTCCCTGGACACCTTATCAACAATGTCAACACCTTAATTCCAATACCTCATACCCTCCTCTCTAGCTTTAGTTTCTCTCGTTAGCATATATCACATTCTTATCATGCTTGCTATTTCCTTTAAGAAAGGCAGGTATTTTAGTGTGGTTAGTTTACTGCTGAGAATCTCCAGAACATCTAGAGCAGAACCAGGCACAGAGTAGGTACAAAACAGATACCTATCTAAACCCTTTAAGATAGTTACAATAGTTTTAAAAAGAGGTGAAGTGACTTATCCATGGCATATCTAGTAACGTGAGACCACTGAACTCACTCGCATTCTCAAATCCTTATGGTTGCTCATGCTTTTTCTTCCCACTAAAATATCCTCCTACATCTATAAAAGCTCAAATCCTTTAATAACAACTTCCAATAATGGCCAAATTATAATGCCCGTGATATTATATTTACATGGGACTAAATTTTCTTTCCTTTAGAAAGCCAGAACAATTTCTTTTAGATTCTTATATTCCTCACAGCACCTGGTTCAAGACTGTGTAAATAATAACTGAACAAATGCACATCTGCAGAAAGGTATTGCTAAATAGTCATTGATGTTTCTTGGCCCAGTATTTTCTTTGTTGAAAAGGAATAGCATAACTGAACTTAAATAGCATTTCCTGAATGAGAAAATCTTACCAAGCATTTTTGATCTATTAAACAAAAGTCATGTACATCTCCAAAGTAAGTGTTCAGATATCTGTTGTGTGTGCATGAATAAAAATGTAAAGATAGTCTCAAAATTAGAGGCCAAATACAAGTTCTCCTCAAACTTAAATAATCAACATTCAGGTTCAAACTTGTGGCTTTTTTAAAAACAAAAATCTTGTGTCCTTTGCCTTCTGAAGGTTATGAATTTAGATTGCTAAAAGTCAACTTGTCATGCCTTCCGACCTTTTATTTGTTAGCAAGGGCCAGTAAAAGTTTCTTGAATTCCCTGTCATCCAGTAACAATATGTAAAGGATAATAAAGGATTCAGTTAATAAATAATCCTAACTTAACTAACATGAAACAGCCAACACAGACTGCAAATATTATTTTAAAGTGGTCTGAACAATGGATTATCTAACATAATAACAAAAGCAAAAACAACAAAAGACAAAATGAATGAATTCATAAAAATTTCAAACTATTGTTCATCAAAAGCCTTTAGGAAAAAAAATGAGAACACAAGCTACCAACTAAGGAAATGTCTTCAGAAACCATATATCTGATAAAATCCTAATAACCACAATATTAACAACTTAACAACAAAATGACAAATAGCCCAATCTCATAATAGGCAAGGGATGTGAATAGATATTTCACCAAAGAGGACATCAAAGTGGCCAGACACATGAAAAGATGCTCATTTTCATTAGCCAGAAGCAAATCAAAACCACAATAAGATGCCAATCCACTCCCACTAGGATGATTACGATTAAAAAGACAGAAAATAACAAATATTGGCAAGGATGTGGGAAATTTGAAACCACCATCCATTATTGGTGGGAATGCAAATGGTACAGCCATTGTGAAATCAGCATGGCAGTTTCTCAAAAACCTAAAAACAGAACTACCATGTGACCCAGCAATTAAAAAAAAAGTAAATAAGCAAATGTATAGAAACAAAACCAAACTCATTGGCAACGGATCAGATCCCATTCATAGCAACCCCTCCTTGGGTTTCCGAGGCAGTATCACTACGGAAGTAGATTGCCCAATCTTCCTTCCGAGGAGTGGCTAGTGGGTTTGAACCGCCAACCTTCTGGTTAGAAGTCAAATGCCTTAGGCACTACGCCAAGACCAAAGTTTATTAGTGGTTGCCAGAGGCAAGAGAGAAGTAGGGAAAACAGGATTAACAGTGATGATAAAAAATGGGTTAAGGGTAGGGCTGCTCAGCCAAATACTGTTATTGCTGTCAGTAAGTTGTACATCTGTAAAAAGTTCAATTCCCAAAAGGGTGTGTGATAGATTATATTTATGGCAAAGACAAAAAAAGAATAGTTGTTGAGACTACTTATGTACAACCAAACACCTCATAGGATTTGGTTCCTTGGTTTGGTGGTTTAGGGTCATGGTTTCATGAAACATCCCAGCTAACTGGCCTAATGATATGTGTAGAACATCTGCTCTATTTCCTTGTTCACTGCATAGTGTCTTGTTGTTGTTGTTGTTGTTGTGTGCCGTTGAGTCAAACCCGAGTCATAGTAACCCCTCCTTGGGTTTCTGAGGCAGTATCACTACGGAAGTAGACTGCCCAACCTTCCTTCCAAGGAGTGGCTGGTGGGCTTGAATCGCCAGCCTTCTGGTAAGCAGTCAAGTGCCTTAGGCATTCCGCTACCAGAGCTCCTGCATAGTGTCTAGGATCTTAAAAGCTCACAAATGGCCATCTAACACACAGCAATTTGTCTCTATTCACTTGGAGCAAGAGCATAGTGTCTAGGGTCTTAAAAGCTGGCAAGTGGCCATCCAATGCACAACAATCTGTCTCTATTCACTTGGAGCAAGAGAGAAAGGAGAGTCAGGAATAAGAAGAGGAAATGTAATGTGTGGCTAATTGCTTCCATGAATACTATTATGCCTCCTTGGCCATGAGAACAGAACTGGATGCTGCCCAGCTACCATTACTGAACATCTCTGATCAATGATTCTATAGAAGAGTCCTGATCAAAAGGGAATAAACACAGAACACAATTTCAAATTCTCATGGGCTTAACTTTCTAGAGCCATAGATGATGGTTAGTTAAATCCCTGAAACTATTACCCTGAGAGAAAGTTTAAACCATAAACCAAAATTATTCCCTGAAGTCTTCTTAAAACCAATAGTTTAGCTTAACTAGTAAAAAAAAAAAGTCTTTCTTGAGCATTATGCTCTTTTGAAACAGTGCAAAACAGTCTGCTAGTTCCTCAAATAGTTAAAAAGGTACCATATGATCAAACTATTCCTCTCCTAGATATGTACACAAACGAAGTGACAAAAATCTGTACACAAATCTTTAGAGCAGAGTCCCTTGATGATGTAAAAGGTTCAGAAGAACAGCGTGGCGATTTCCAACACATCAGCCACTGAAAATCTCGTGGAGCACCGTTCTGCTATGACACACGTGGGGTTGCCAGGAGTCAGAATCAACTTACAGCAACTTGTTTTATTATTATTGTTATTGTTTATAGTAGTCCAAATGTAGAAATAATCCAAACACTCATCAACTGAGCAACAGATAGGCGAAATGTGTTTTACCTATACCAAACCACAACCAAATCCACTGCCATCAAGTTAATTCCAACTCGCCTTGACCTCCACCGGGTCTCTGAAGCAGTAAATCTTTACAGAAGTAGATTGCCCTGACTTCCTTTAGCAGAATGGCTGGTGGGTTTGAACCGCCAACCTTCTGGTTAGCGGTCAAATGCCCTAGGCACTGTACCACCAGAGCTCCTTTTTTTAATCTATAGAGTGGAATGTTATTCAGTCATAAAAAGGAATGAAGTGTTTACACATGCTACAATATGGATGAAGCTTGAAAACATTATGCTAAGTGAAAGAAGCCAGTCACATTTTATGATTACAGTCATATGAAATGTCCAGAATAAGATTATGTATAGAGACAGATGTAGATTAGTGGTGGCTTGGGGAAAGGGGTGAAAGCTAAAGGATCTGGGTTTTCTTTTTGAAGTAGCGAAAATGTTCTAAATTGACAGTGGTTTTGGTTACACTTTAAATGGAAGAACTGTATGGTATGTAAACTATATTTAATGAAGCTGTTAGCAAATATAGCTGAGTCCATACCCAACTGCAAATCAACAGAGATTAGCAACCTAGCAGCTCTGGTTGTTATCACCTAGGTTTAATCCCAACTGTAACCATTAAAACAGAAACATGACAGCAATGATACTAAAAAAGTTTGCTCAGAGCATGTTGTTACATTAAAAGCAAAAATATTTCCAAATGGTTCACTGGAAAGATTAAAAAGTCTAAATAGATAAATAAGCATCATTCTCAATGGTCCCTTGGTTTCTCACTGTAATATGGGACCAGAGTTGGAATGATTCTCTCTGTATGATACATGGAAACGTAATAATAATGTTCTTGATAAAACACTGATTTAAGTCTATTTAAAATAAAAATAGTCTCCTAAATTCCTCCAGTTGTTAACCTTTTAACCGTCTGGATAGATCACATAGGTCCCACAACTTATAAATTAAATAATACATGGTTAGAAAAATTATTAAGATAGGCACATTCACAACTCAGAAAAGGAGGCTAAGAACGGCTGCACAATTCAAAGAATGTAATCAGTTCACTGAATTGTCCATGTAGAAACTGCTGCACTGGTGTATGGTTTGCTGTGTATATTCTCAATAACAAAAACATAATAAATAAAAAAATAAAAGCAAAAAAAAGCAAGACACACTTAATGTGGTCCAATTAACTGCTCTATGTATAGTAAACTTGAGGCGAACATTCCCAACTAGCTGAGTGTCTTTGTAGTTAACGCGACTCTAAAAACAGTAAACACATTAGTTTTTAGCATGTAGGTCTTCACGATATGACTACACTTTAAATCATCATGACTAGATTAAGAAACCATAAACAGTAAACAACACACTTACTAGGCAGCGAAAGAAACTACAGAGTTATTCTACTCAGAAGCGGCCATTCCTCATGTTGGTTAATGTATTTTGATTCTACCAAAGAATTTGTGAAATGTGCATCCATACCTGATCCCAAATCTATGGGGGGAAGAGGGGGAGGCTGAGTCATTCCTAGAAGTAACTTTATACCGATCCTCGAACTCCCAGAACGGGACAAAGACACTGTTCGTTCTTCCCACCCTATGGCGCTTTGCTCGGCCTTGGCCAATTCCAGTCTTCGGTTTCCAAGTCTAAACTCATCAAAGTTAAGCCCTTACGGTGCTTACAGAGAGGGAAGGGTATATCCCAGGGGTCCGGGCGTGCCTAGCCTTCAGACCAGTTCTGACAGGCGGTGGCACTGGGAGGGATCTGAGGCCCGTAGAGGACGGTTCCCGAAGCCGGGGAGTCAACACGTAAGCTTCGTTTTCACAAAGGCCGTCGCACCAGGGTCTGAGGACCCACAGGCGCGCACACCTGCCATGGGCCGAACTGGGGGCCGGTTGGAAGGTTACGGCAGCCCTGGCACCCTTTGCCCAGCTCGCTGCTGGCCACTGTACCCAGACTGGGGAAGGGGACGCGGTAGGCGGCACTCACCCGGCAACGCCTCCTCCTCCGCCGGCGGCGGCGGCGACAACAGAGCCTGCGGCCCCCGACACCATCTTCTGCCGCCGCCTCGTCCTCGGCGGCGGCTACCAACCGCCCATTCGACTCTGCCAACCGACACAACCGTCGGCGTCCCAGCACTTGGTGGCAGGCGAGCTGGAGGGGCACGGCGCCGAGGTCGCGCAGTCAGGCCCCCCGGCTCTGAGGCAGGCGCGGGGGCAGGGGACTGGCAGAGCCGAGGGGCCCGGACTGTTGAGGGACCCCGAGGCAGCGCCGAGGTTCGGCTGGGCCGCGGACTCCGCCGCTCGGCTCCGTTTGTTATTGTCGACTCGGGCGCTTCCTCCGCGAAGCATGCCGGGAAAGGCCGGCCGCACAGTGGAAGGGCGCGCCGAGCAGCAAGTGGGCCGGCAGCGCAGAGCGGCGTCGGCGCAAGTCCGGAAGTGTAGACTCCTGGGAGGGGGGCGTTCTCGCGAGCCTTCAACTGGCCAGCTCGCAGGAGATCCGATCGACTGGCCTTGTCCTGAGCTGACCTACGGGCATGGCTGGGGTAGTATGTGGCGATGCGAACCATTGACTGCCGAAAGGTGAGCTTGACCTTCCTCGCTAAAGCGAGTTGGCCTAGGCTAAACGGACCTGCCTGAACTTTGGGTCAGCCCCAAGTGGGAGAGCTCATGGCCCGTCGCGGACGAGCGGGGCCCGACGACGGTTGTCCCCGCCCGGGACCGCCCTAGGATTGGAGACCAACCGAACCAACGTGCAGGGAGGGCTGTGGCTTGGCTAGTCAAGATCACCACCATGATCCCACACAAGCAAGTACTCATAAACTGCGCCGTTGGGGCGGCAGTTTTTTCAGAATAGGTAAGGCAAAGGAGAGGTTCCAAGACTGAAGATGGCTAAGGCTTGGCGGATTGGAATGAAAATCTTAAGCGCCACGACCACATATTTAAATAAAATATTAAGCTAAGCTAAATAAAGCCATATTTAGCTTTAATATAACTGAGTTCTGCAGTGGTTTAGTATGCGCACCCTAACGGAAGGGAAATCATTTCATGAAAATACTGAAGTTGTGAAGAGAATCCTTTACAATTACATGAAGGCACAAGACTTGAAGTGTTAAACGCTGATGAGCAGAACTTACACTTGAAATAATTATATCTTACCTTTTTAAACTTCTGGTATATCCAGGAATATCCGGTATGAGTAAAAGCCTAGAGGTGTGACCTCACACAGTCGCTCGCAAGTGACAGAACTTTTTGTGTTTGCATAAAAATAAAATTGCTTTCAGAGGCACCAAAACAGAACAAATGCTATTAGGAAGCAAAGTTTGCAATTCTTCCTTTGACATGGAAGGTTAAAAATGTTGAATGACTACTGACTAGTAGTTATTTTTAGTTTGCATCAGACTGACCTGTATTTGAAAGTCATAGTCAGATTTTTTTTTTTAAACTTTTTTTGTTTAATTCGTATTTTGCAGTGCTACATGTCTCAGAGAGATCTTGCATTTAAAATCTTTGGCAAGTCATTCTACTTGCTCATATTTTTTAAGCTTGAATTTTATTACACCACACCAGCAAGAGAAGTGAAAATTAAAGCCCTAAATTGTCATGAAGCCTTGTGGGGGGTAAAGTGTGAACTGGAAAGACTAAAGAAAGGAGCCAGGTCTGTTAGTCCCAGGATGTTTTATATGTTGATTCGGACTCATAGACCCTATAGGACAGAGTAGGACTGCCCCTAGGATTTCCTAACCTGTAATCGGTAAGATCAGGTCAGGTTCAGGTCAGGTTCGCCAGGTCTTTCACTCGTTTGGCTGGTGCATTCAAACTGCCTTCCTTTCCATTAGCAGGCAAGCATTTAAACATCGCACTACCAGGGCTTCTTAGGCACAGTGCAGTAATTAGCAAACAGAAAATAATTGGTGAGGAGAAATTTGCTAAGAAAATACAACAGTATTAGGCACTAAGAGACAATGGTGCTTGAATTTCCTCTTGATTATCACTGACATTAGTCATTATGGATAAAACCTGGTTTAACCTGTAAAAACTTTGGAATATGCCAGCAATCTATTAAATAAAATATTTAAACATTACTTGTGTGCCTTCTTTTATTGGGGGAAAACAATCCTGATTTTCTCTGAATCATAGACCGGAAGAAATTACTAGTTAATATCTTCTGCAGATTTCATTAAACTTCAGGAATATCAGGTTTGAGTAAAAGCCTAGAGGTGTACCCTCACACAAGTGTTTTAAGAGTTTTTTGCACATCTGAAATTCTTTCATAGTGGTTAGTGAAAATGTATTAGCATTTCTACTGTGCATGTCAGGTAGAAATACTATTACAAGTTATTACTAGTGTGTGTGTCTGTAGTAATTATAGTGCAAACAATGCAAAGATAAAGATAGTATGGGAGAGGAGGAGACAGACTTTTCCTGCCCTTAATTTAATTTTTTTTCACTCTTTTGTTATATTGCTTATCCCTTCACGCATATTAAACCTGTCTCAATTATCTGTTTTCCCTCCTTTCTCTTCCCCACCCCCGTCCCTGGTAACCAACAAAGAAAATTTCCTTCCCTTTGTAAACCTTTCCTTCACTTTTTACAACAAGGGACTCATAAAATACTTGTTCTTCTGTGACAAATTAATTTTAGTAAGCATTTTAGTTGCTGTAATAGATTTTCAGTGAAGTCAAAAGAAAGTGCCTGTCTACCCAAGAGTGGGAGGAAGTATGCAGGATCTACTGATAAACACTCTAAATACTTCTAATCAGTTTTTAAAACCCTGTTTATCCTTCACATACCAGTATCAGTGTCACTTTCTCAGGAGGCCTTCCCAGAACCAATTGTAATCCTTCTAGGTCCTGTGTAGATATTTCACAGCACCTGTACTCTTCATAACAGCCATCAATCACCCTTGTAATTGTTTTAATATCTAGTCTGCTGGCTATAAGCTCTTTGAGATAAGGAAATACTCCCCAGTACCTGATATCCAGTTAAGTGTACATAGAAAATGTATTGTCAGTGTTTCTCACCTTGTTCAAGCCCTCAGTATATACCTGGATTGACCTCCCTTATTCATCCAGCTAAGATCAGTACAATAGTATCTTCCCCACCAATTCCCCTTCATTGGTTTTGCTTTATTTACTAGATACAATTTAAACCCTTTAATTAGCATAAAAATCTATTGATGCTTAGGTACCAACCCATCTCCAGCTGTATCTCCCAGCACTTTTCCCTTTTACACTTGCCTTGTTAGAGTTTCCTCCTCTGGGAATGTGCTTGTCCTACTTGTTTACCTTTCCAAGTCATCCTTAAAAACAGCTTGGACATCAGTATCTTCTAACTTCTAGACAGTGTTGTGGGCTCTCCCTCCAGTCCATATCACAACTATAAATTTGTCTATGAAATCATTAAGATTAGGAAAAAATACTCATTTTTTAATTCCTAGATCTTTATAGAGATCTTGACACAAAGTAGACAATAACATTATTAAATATAGTAAGTCCTACAAATATTTATATTGAAGATACACTAGATAACAATTACTGTGGAGAATTCTTGCCCTGGGCAGTAACAAAGTCTAGTACAGGGATTGACAATTCAAAATTATTGTAGTGACAGGTTTATAGCATTAATCCTTTGCCCAAATATACTGAAGATACTGGGAAGATCAAGGTACACATTTATTGCTAAGTTTGCCTAATTTGGGATTCCACTTAGCATACCCACTGCTGTCGAGTCAGACCCGACTCATAGCAACCCCTCCTTGAGTTTCCGAGGCCATTGGCGCTATCGCTACAGAAGTAGATTGCCCAACCTTCCTTCCAAAGAGTGGCTGGTGAGTTTGAACGACCAGCCTTCTGGTTAGCAGTCAAATGCCTTAAGCACTACACCACCAGAGCTACTCCACTTAGCATATGTGTTAGCTATATCTCAAACAACTAATGTAATGACCATAATTTTCTCAGGTTATTTTTAAACAACCAACCAACACAATTCATATAATGTGACTTTATTCCAAATGAGTCATTAATTACTGTCCATATTTAAAAAGGTGTACTATTTGGACTTTGATTTTAAGATCATAGGTAATTTGATGTCTTTAATATGGTCCTGCTTTATTTACAGTTGCTAGCACTGATTATTCAGTTAATATTTTCATTGCTATTTATAGCTGCCATGCTCGGTTGGTCTTTTGGTACTCACAGATATTATTAATGATAATAGTTAACCTGTGAATGACTATCATCAAAGCTAGTGACAAGCTTCATGATCTAGTGAGCAACTTGGCTTCTAATGTAACATATCTAAGAAAATACTTCTAGCATGCTTAATTTTTCAAAAGCTTTAAATGAATAAATGGAAGTAAAATATCTAATAATTTTTCACATTGGAAGAAATATAGCTTATCTTTAGTACCATACTTTTTTAGGCTCTTGTCTGTTTTGAACAGTTTATTAGCAAGATGTCTTAAAGATAAAATCCTATCCCTGGAATGTCTGAAAGTAGGAACTAAGTCATACAATTACAGACAGTGTAAACTTCAAATGGTAGTTGATTTCAGGAAGTGGCTTACAAACTTCTTTGACCCCCAGTAAGAAATGGAGATCAAAGTGTTTACCAGAAGGAACGGAGGGGTTATCACTTATAGAGTCCTGAGTTTTGGTTTATGGTGTTGGAAAAATCACATTAAAGGTAGGTAACACAGCTGATTATTTTAATTGCTGTCAAGTTGTTAAAAAAAAAAGTTGGAGTTCATTAAAATTGAAATGTTCTACTCTGTGGAAGACATTGTTAAGAGACTGAAAAGCCACAGAGATAAAATATTTGTAAAACACTTAAGTGATATAAGACTTGTATCCAAAGTGTGTGAAGACTTCTTAAAACTCAACAATAAGGAAACACTGGGCAAAGATCTTAACAGAAACCTCACCAAAGAAGACAAATAATTACGTGAATAGCATATGTCATTTGGGAATTGCAAGTTAAAACAAGAAGATACCACTCCACACCTACTGAAAAACCACACCAAAGTCACTGCCATTGAGTCGATTCCTATGGGTATAGAATAGAACTGCAAATCTTCATGCTAGCAAACTGCCTCCTCATCAGTAGGTTTGAACTGTCCTTTGGTTAGCAGCCAAACATGTTAACTACTACAAGTTCCTTACTAAAATACAAGGTGCTAACCACACCCAATACTGATGGGGACAAGGAGCAACAGGAATTTTCATTCACTGCTGGTGGAAATACAAAATGATACAACCACTTTGGAAGACAGTCTGGCAGTTTTGTAAGCTAAACAAAAGCTTACAAACTAGTACTGCATACAATGGGGCAGTGTTTGGCATTAAAAAGAAATGAGGTGTCAAAGCTGCAAAAGCCATGGAAGAACCTGAAATGCAATTACTAAATAAAAGAAATCAGTCTGAAGAATCTACATACTATATGATTCCAATTACAGGCTATTCTGGAAAAGGCAAAACTATAGAGACTGAAAAAAAATCAGGGGTCTGGGGGAGGGAGGTAAGGATAAATGGAGCACAGAGCATTTTTAGGGCAATGAAAGCATTCTGTGTAATACTGTAACATTGGACACTGTTAAGCATTTGTCAAAACTACAACACAGGGTTTTAAGCTACAGTGAAAAACAATGCATAAATATTGGTTCATCATTTGGAACAAATACCACAGGAATGTAAGATGTTAATAGGGAAAACTGCAGGGGAAAATGGGGTATACAGGAACTCTGTACTTTGACAATTTTTCTATAAACCTAAAACTGCTGTAAAAACATCTACTAATAAAAAAGACGGAATATTGTAAAGATGATAATGGAGTGAAAAAAAGAAAATAACAAAAATAATGTGCACAGTAAAAGTATAAATACATGCATGGGAATAATACACACCAAATTCAGAATAATGAGGATGGTGAGGAGAGAACTGAGATAAGAGAGGTTTTACACAAGGAACTTCAACTGTATCTGTAATACATTGTTTGTTTGGAAAAAAAAAAAAAAAGACTGAATTACATATAGCTATATGTTAAGACTTGTTAAAGTTCGGTAATGAATAACTTCATTACTTTCCTGTGTACAGAGCAAATTCATTTTCCATACAGCAACTCATATACATTTTTTCATGACATTAATTGTAATCCCCATAAAGTAACAGCTCTCTTCCCACTTCCTCCTTTAGTAGTTTGTAAGCCACTACCTGTGATTACCTTTTCCCTGTGTCCTTCTTTCCTGTGCATTCCTGCCCCCTGAGCTATCTCCCTCTACAAATACTGCCCTTATGATCTACCATCATTAATTGTATGGAGTATACCTACCTGGTGTAAATGTTCACCTTATATGCTTGTCTGTTGTTTGGCTGGAAGCCACAGGAGTGAGTTCAGTCAGTTCAGGCCTGAAGGGTGACTAGGGGTCATAGTCTCAGGGGTTTCACCAGTCTCTATCAGACCACTAAGTCTGGTCCTTTTTTTATAATTTTGAGCTTTGTTCCACATTTTTCTCCCACTCTATCCAGGATCTTCTGCACTGATCCCTTTCCAAGTGGTTGACAGTGTTACTGGGCACCATCTAGTTCTTCTGGTCTCATGGTCATAAAGGCTGAGAATCATATGATCCACTAGCCCCTTTGGACTGATTGTTTCCATGTCTTTGGTTTTCTTCATTCTTTGCTCCAGACAAGGAGAGACCCATTGTTGCATCTAGATGTCAGCTTGCAAGCTTTTGACTCCAGTTGCTACTCACCAAAGTAGGATGTAAAATGTTTTTGTGTAGTTCTGTTAGACCAATTGAATGTGATGTACCCCACAACCATGGTCCCGAGCCCACATGTCCAACACCTCCCTCCCTCCAGGTGATTGGCTGCAGCTAAGGTATCGTAAATTTACCCCCATTAGTTCTATTTATGTGGACATTCTTACAGCACATACAAATATATATGTGTGTATATAT
>NW_006921916.1:276170-279440 GCF_000298275.1 Orycteropus afer afer
AATTTAACCAAAATATTTTGAGAAAAAAGTGATAAAATCTCTGAGACATCTGTCAAAATTACTCATTAAATTTTTATTTGTTGGCACTACCAAGGAATAATAACAATAAGAAATAGTTTCTTCCCTTTTAAAGATTATATCTGTATCTGTGTGGTAGGGATGAGAATATCACTGAATAGGCTATGTAGCTGAAGAAAAAGCAGGTGCCTCACCTAATCGGAAGAGCAGCTCACTTGAAATGGAGGGGGGCTTAAAGAATTGCATTTTCTTGTACAGCTGAGTTTTGGAGCTGGCCAACACATGAGGAAAGTGGCCTTTCCACTTATGACTTCTCTTCTGGACTGAAATAGTTCCTTACTGCCTACTCTATTTGTAAGTGAGTTTATTTTAAACCCCTCAAGTTAATATCTCAATCTACATTAGGGTAAGAACTAATTGAGAGGCCCAGAACTCCGGCTGCCTTTGCATCCTGGCAGTGACTTATTCACTGGATGATCTTGAGCAAGTGTCTCAGTGTTTTCCACACTGAAATGAAAATGAAAATATTTTATATGTAGGATATTTATTGTGAAATACCTTTACAGTGATATGATCTGTTCTTGCCAGCTCTAGAAATAATCTACCCATATCAAGGTTTATACATTTCCCCAGGTTGTGCCTTTCCCTGGAATTTTCTCCTCTCACCTACCTATCAAAAGCTTACCAATTTTTTTTTTTTAACTTTTTTCCTGATCTACCCAGCTGAATATAATCTTTATCTCCTTTGATCCTTCCTAGAACTGCAAAGCTCTTCCTTTCTGAAGTTATCTTTGTAATTCTCTGGGTTCATTATTATATTTGTCACTGCCTTGAGACATCCTTATTACATGTTGCTGGTGTTAAGGTACCATCAAGGCGACTCCAACCCAACAACCCTATGTACAACAGAATGAAACACTGCCCGGTCGTTATTAGTTAAGTCAAATCAGACTCATGAAGACCCCCGATGTGCAGAGCAGAACTGCTCCATAACATTTCAAAGGCTGTATTAGAAGCAGATTGTCAGTCCCACCTTCCGAGGTGCCTCTGAGTAGGTTCAAATCACCAACCTTTCTGTTCGTAGTTGAGTGCTTAACCATTTGCGCCACCCAGGGACTCCCCTCATTACTTAGTAGTAGTGAAACTTGAAGCACTGATGGTTAAGCACTTGGCTGCTAACCAAAAGGCTGGCAATTTGAACCCATCAGCCACTCCAACAGGCGAAGGATGTGGCAGTCTGCTTCCATAAAGATAACAGCTTTTGTGATACTATGGGGCAGTTCTGTTCTGTCCATAGGGTCACTGTGTGTCAGAATCCACTTCATGGCAGTGGGTTTTCTTGAAGGTTAGAGTAACTTAGTAAAAACAATGATCTTTAGTTTATTTGTGCTGAGTTTATTTTCAACTAGTAGTGATCCCATAGGGAGCTCTGGTGGCGTAGTGCCTAAGGCACTTGACTGCTAACCAGAAGGCTGGCGGTTCAAACCCACCAGCCACTCCTCGGAAGGAAAGTTGGGCAATCTACTTCCCTAGTGATACTGCCTCGGAAACCTAAGGAGGGGTCACTGTGGGTTGGATCCTACTGGACGGCAGGACATTGAGTTGTTTTTTTTTAGTGACCCCATGTGACAGAGTAGAACTTCCCCATAGGAATTTCCAGGTTGTGATCTACAGGAACAGATTGTAGGTCTTCTTTCTGAGGTCTGCTCTGTAGGTTCAAGCAGCCCCACTTTTAGTTAGCAGCCAATCACTTAACCATTATGTCACAGGGCTCCTAATGAACTTAAGTATATGATAATAGTATTATTTTTGAATAATGCTTACTATAGAAGCTATAAATGATCATTGTTTTTAAAAATGTACATAATTATAGGAAAGAACCAACTCTTTGCTTCTTGTTAAGCACCATTGAGTTGGTTCCAACTCATAGTGACACCATGCACAACAAAACAAAACGCTGCTGGGTCCTGAGCCATCCTCACAATTGTTGCTGTGCTTGGGTCCATTGTTGCAGCCGCTATGTCAATTTATCTCTGAGAGTCTTCCTCTTTTTCACTGACCCTCTACTTTACCGGGAAGCTCTGGTAGCATAGTGTTTAGGACATCTGACTGCTAACCAGAAAGCTGGTGGTTCAAACCCACCAGCCACTCCTCAGAAGGAAGACTGGACGATCTACTTCCTTAGTGATACCACCTCAGAAACCCAAGGAGGGATTGCTATGAGTCGGATCCGACTCAACGGGGCAGTTGAGTTCTACATTACCTGGAGGTCCATTTTGTTTAGGGATAGGGCTTGGAAAAGACTGTACTAGATCTAGAGCTATTTTAGAAGTCTACATCCTAGTTCTTACCAAAGAGAATGACCATAACATCTTTCCAAATAGCCTGGATCTGACATTCTTTCATGTTGTGCTATTAACAGACTCCTCAGTCTGGACCCAATTCTTTACTACGTTCTCCTCACCTTGCATTAGGTTATCGTCTACCCTCACAATCCTTCAAACACACCCAAGCTAATCAACTGAAATAAATGAAATATTTCTCTATTCCAAGATCTTGGGCTAGGGCTTTAAGGAGCTTCTTAGGGCTGCTTCTAACCATGTCCTCACACTCCTCCAACCATAAATCTTTGTGTAAGCCAGTCCCACTCTCTGGACCCTTGTCTTCCATAAATCACTTTTATTTCAATTCACAGACAATGTGTAATCTCCTCAGGAGCCTTGCTCTTTTCTTTCTGTGAATACTCAAAGAATTTATTGTGTCATTAACATAGGCCACTCACTTTCCCACTCATGTTCTTGAACAATTATTAACTAGATTATCTAGTTACTGCACACAGATATATTTTATATTTCCAGTAAACTTCATACAATGTGACCAAATCACATGTACCCCCACACAGATTCAGTCAAGGCCCAGCACAGAAGAACTTTTATGGATTAGTGAGTAAACATGAGGCACAGAATACAACATTATTTATTTCATGGGACATTTTAATAGCCTGGTGGATTAGTTGCATCAATGAATCTGCATTTTTCATCACATCCAGTTGACCTCAATATTTCTTAAATCAAGTTATATGCTTCTTTAGTGTTTTATTTCAAACCCTGAATACTTCACAATTTTTCAAAGGCAAACTGATCTTTAAATAAAAAAAAAAAAAAAAATGGCATTTACTACTTAGAGTTGTTATGAAAATTACATTAGATCACATACATCACTGTCAGCCTTAGAATGTTGATTCTTCTTAGT
>NW_006921916.1:279664-288793 GCF_000298275.1 Orycteropus afer afer
GTAGTGATACTGCCTTGGAAACCCAAGGAGGGGTCGCTATGAGTCGGGTTTGACTCGACGGCACATAACAACAACAACAACAACCATTGCATTCTGCTATGGAATTCCACTCCTATTGCTACATTTCTAACATAACTATTTGCAAATCCTGTTCACTCAATTCTTTCCTTTATCATTATTATTTTTTTAATAAGCCCATTGAATAGAGCATGAGAAACATATTGGTGTGTGTAGATTTATGAGAAGGAAATGGAAGAGGAAATTAAATCCTGTTGAAATGTTGATTATTAACCTTCTCTTGGTAGAGAGGAGGATAAATCTCTTTCATTATTTGATAAAAAGTACAGGAAAGGTACAGGACTTTTCTAAGAATAATGCACATATACACAAATTTTGCTCTCATAGGTTCCTATGGATAGATCCATAGTCCTAGATTAGGTTAAGAATCCTAGTTATCTGTCATTTTCACCAAAAGCATGTAAATTAAGGATTCATTGAATTAAAAGCTACCATGAATTCTCCTGAAAAACAAATATTCATGCTTCAGTGTCAAATACGTCACACAAATAATAACAAGACTATTGGAATTATGCTGGTCAGAATGGGACAGAGAGATTGATACTGCAAAGAAAAAGCGGCTGGAAGCCTTGGACAGAAGTTTAGTATGCAGATAGTGCAGGCTTAGGGAGCAGCTGAAAGTGAAAGGCAAGCTGTCTTTATGTAGCAAATCTTGTTAAACCCAATCTATTTCCTGGGTTCTGTTTTTCTGGATCTTAGCTGCTTAAGGTGAGGAAGTGTTTCATGGGTATAGGAATAGGTAAGGAAATAAAATTGGTGAGTCCAAAAATAAGTTTATGTCATTAGGGAATTTAGTGTATGATAAAGGTGTGGAGAAAGTATTCTCTGGTGTTGGGGCCCTGAAATAGATTACAGATGGTCTAAAGATCCAAATGTAAATACCAGTACCATAGAAGTACTTTACGGAAAAAAACAGATGCTGAAAAACCTGATTACATAAAAGTTTAAAATATACACTACAGTCAAGGAGCCCTAGTGGTATAACAGTAGTGTTGCTAGGCTATTAACCAAAAGGTTGGCTAGTGATTTGAACTAAACCCAGCTCCTGTAAAGATTAAACAAAAGCAAAGGTGTTTGTTGTCAAATTGATTCCAACTCATAGTGGACAGGGTAGAGCAGCCCATAGGGTATCCAAGGCTGTGAACTTAACATAAGGAGACTGCCACATCTCCTCATAAGAGTGGTTGGTGGGTTCCAACCGCCAACCTTTCAGTTGGCTTCAGAACACTTAACCATTATGCCACCAGGGTTCCTTCCATAAAGACTAACCAAAACCCACTACCATCAAGTCAATTCCAACTTATAGTGACCTCCATTGGGTTTCCAAGGCTGTAAATCTTTATGGAAACAGATTGGCATATCTTTCTCTCGCAGAGTGGGTGGTGGGTTTCAGCCTCCAACATTTCAGTTAGCAGCCAAGCACTTTATAATACAAGATTTAAAAAAATTTTTGATAGAGGTATTTTAGGACCACATAGGAAGGACATATAACCCAAGTGCAGATGGGAAAGTGAGCTAAATTTAAGGACCAAAATGGGTAAGGCAACATTGAAAATAATCTGTGTGCAAATGTGAAAAATTCAGGATTATGGTGGAGGGTAGGGACAATCAGGCTAATCAATTTGAAAGAGCTCCTGGGTGGCACAAATGGTTAAGTATTTGTGTACTAACTAAAAGGTTGGTAGTTTGAACCCACTCAGAAGTGCTACATAAGAAAGACCTGACACTCTGCTTCCAAAAGGTCAGAGGCATGAAAACCCTATGACATATAGTTCTACTCTGACATAACTTCTTATCACCATGAGTTGGAATCAGCCATAATTTGGAATCACAGGATGGCAAATGGCTTGTTTTTTGTTTTGTTTTGTTTTGTTTTGAGTTTTAGCAGTTTGGCCTTCACTTAAAGGAATTATTGAGAGCTTTTAAGCAGGGGAGTGGCAGAATTGGATTTGGTTTTTTGGAACATTGCTTTGGCAATTGGGGAGGACTGGATTTATGAAGGCAAGATATTCCAATCAGAAATGAGACACTGGAAGAAGGAATGAGAAAAAGAGTAAATATTTAAGGATTTTAGGTAAGACTAACAGGATGCTGTTTATTTTCAACTTGTGTTCCCAGGGCCTGAAACAATGCTAATACAGTTTTAAGCATCAAATATTTAATTTATAAAATTTTAACATTATTTTTAATGACTTGATTATTCTTCATAATGTATTTTTCAGGTTTCTGCTTTAGCTATTCAGCCATTCATTGAATTAAGTAAACAACTTTCTAAACATTAAGCAGTGAAAGACTTTGTACAGGAAAGAGATAAATTTGGTTATAACAATTTTAGATGTTTACACATCAAAATGACTGATTAAACTATAAAGTAGGAAACAATATTTGCAAAAATGATTGTATACTTACTAGATAAATAGCTCATACAAATCATTAAGAAAATCATGAACACCTCAAAAAGACATAAGACAAAAATGACACCGACAGGTAATTAAAGAAATACAAATGACTGAAAGTTATGATTTAATGTATTTTGTTAAGTTGACCCAAATCCAAACTCGTATTACTATTTAATAAATTTCATTAAACTTTAGATAAATTCTTAAACCAAGGCATTGCTAACTTTGGCTTTGTTATAGTTTCCCCCCATAGAATTCAGACTTTTACACCACTATGATACATTTTGGGAGCTCTGGTAGCGTAGTGCCTAAGGCACTTGACTGCTAACCAGAAGGCTGGTAGTTCAAACCCACCAGCCACTCCTCGGAAGGAAGGTTGGGCAATCTACTTCTGTAGTGATACTGTCTCAGCAACACAAGGAGGGGTCGCTATGAATCAGGGCCTACTGGAAGGCACATAACAACAACAAACAAAAAAAATCAAACTCACTGCCATCGAGTCCTATCCGACTCATAGTGACCCCTCCTTGGGTTTCTGAGGCGGTGTCGCTACTGAAGTAGATTGCCCAAGCTTCCTTCCGAAGAGTGGCTAGTGGGTTTGAACCACCAGCCTTCTGGTTAGCAGTCAAATGCCTGAGGCACTATGCCACCAGAGCTCCTCTCTTACCCATATTCCACAGTATTGTAGCTGTTGAACATATTCCACAATATCAAAGGAACAAATTGCAAGTTTGGGCAAAAGAATCTCAGAAACATTATGCTAAGTAAAATAAATCAAATACAAAATCACTGGCTTTACCCTATTCCTAGCCAAGCACAAAACTATATACTGTATAATCCCATTTATTTGAAATTATAGAAAAGAAAAAAAAAATCATAATGACAGAATGCAGATTAGTGGGTTCCAGGGTTGGTGTTGAGTTGACTTCGTAGACCACAGAGGAATTCTTTGGGGTGATGGAATCATTTCATATCATAATTTGGGTGATAATTACATGACTGTAGGTTGGGCAATCCTACTTCTGTAGTGATACTGCCTTGGAAACCCAAGGAGGGGTCGCTATGAGTCGGGGCTGACTCGATGGCAAAACAACAACAACAACAACATACATTTGTTAAATCTAATTATACACTTAAAATTGAAATTTTACTATTTGTAAATTACATATCAATAAAGCTGACTAAAGAGAAAGTGAGAGAGAGAATAAACTATGATCAAAGGAATGAAATAAGAAACACCCAAGTGGAAGCAGTAGTGAGATACTTCAGCTGTGTCTATGGAGCAACTGGCATACTTGCAAGGCTGGAGCTAAGTTTAACTCCTATCCAAAATTGATAAAGGAGGTAATGCAGTAGGAGAGAAATCCCATGGATTGTGAGAAGATTTCTATGTAGGTCATGCAATAAAGCTAATTATTTGAAGGAAGAAAATACAAATACAGAGTTGAAATATAGCAAAAACAAAAAAACACCAGCCTTCTGGTTAGCAGTTAAATGCCTTAGGCACTACACCACCAGAGCTCCCTGAAATATAGCAGAAAGCAGTAAATACTTGGATGGTTAGCTCATGACACATTTCCTTCAAACACATTTTTTGGAGTGTTCGCAATTATTTGAACTAAAACATTTTTATGAAACTGAACCAAACTCACTGCCACTGAGTCAGTTGTGACTCATAGTGACTCCGTTTGGGTTTCCGAGGCAGTAATTATTTACGGAAGTAGATTGCCCAATCTTCCTTCCATGGAGCGGCTGGTGGGTTTGAACCATCAGCCTTCTGGTTAGCAGTCAAATGCCTTAGGCACTTCACTGGAAACTCTATAGGGAAGTTCTGTTCAGTCCTATAGGATGTGTCAATGAGTTGGAATTCACTCGATGGCAGGTTTGTTTTGGTCATAGAACTCTCCTAAGCATTAATTTGCAAAGAAGTATACCAACAAGACACACCTGTGTGTTCTATTCCTGCGGACATATTGAAAGACTATTCATGATTTTAAGAAACCTCATACCACAGCCAGCCAAGGCAACTAGATCTTGAAAGCGTGTATTCCAATCACAAAACTTTATTGTAGCTGTCAAATTTCTCAAATGCAAAAATGCTTTCTCAAGTTTTTACCTGGGCTGCTCCCTTCTAAAAAAGGAATAATTAACTGTGCTCTACAACAAGTTAGTATTAACACAATTTAGTTATTTCTGCTTGAAAACTTGGTCTGCTAGTTTCACATTTAATGAATAAATAAATAACTTTATTTGAATATCTAACACAATTAGTAAAATAATCTACGAGGAAAAAATTTTTTAAATGTATACATGGGACTGACTACATGCCGCAGTAGAATTGTCCCATAGGGTTTTCAAGGCTGTAAATCTTTATGAGAGCAGTTTACTAGATCTTTTCTCCAACAGAGCTATGGGGTGGGTTTGAACATTTTGGTTAGCAGCAGAGTGCTTAACCATTGTGCCATCATATATTTATATTTGGAAATTTATTTAATAACAAGCTACGTACTTCAACATTATCAAACTAATTTAACTTTTTATACTATGAAGAAATAAATGCAGTGCTTTTTTTTCTAAATACGTAAATTACTTGGCATTTGCTAAAAACATCTTATACATCATAAAAATTTCAAACTTACCCTTTCCAGCTATACGTTAACAGGCAGAAGAAAGCAAATGCTCTAGGATTGTTAAATTCACAGATCTTCTTTAAATCCATTTATGCATTACCCAATCTCTTGCCACCTAATTTAAATTAGAAAGAAAAGAGTGTTTTACCTTCTGCCCCTAAGGAAATGGATTTTGGATATATCTTAGGACACCTCCTTAAATTATGAAACTTTGTGAAAGTATTTCATAAAGATCCATGCTTAAATAGATTGGAATTTAGTCATTGACTCACAGTTGTGAGTCCATCCTGTATCCTAGGCCATACTAGCCACTGTTGTTGTTGTTGTTGTTATGTGCCGTCGAGTCGGCCCCGACTCATAGCGACCCCTCCTTGGGTTTCCGAGGCAGTATCACTACGGAAGTAGGATTGCCCAACCTTCCTTCCGAGGAGTGGCTGGTGGGTTTGAACCGCCAGCCTTCTGGTTAGCAGTCAAGTGCTTTAGCCACTATGCTACCAGAGCTCCCATACTAGCCACTATACATGTAACTATACATGTAAAAACAAACAAACAAACAAACAAAAGCATGCCAGCTTCTGACCTCAAAGAACTTCCAGTCTTGTAGAGGTGAGGTTAGGACAAAGTGCCAAATATGGAGGCACACTGCGAAGCTATGCAGTTTTAGGAGGGCCACTGACTTATTCTTTGAGATAAAACAAAGAGTAGGGAGGTGGGTGGTGGAGAAGGGATTTGGAAAGGCATGGTAGCTATAACAGCTATCCTCTAAATAAATCAAAGATAAACTAGAGGATCTTGTCTAGAAGAAAGGCTCTCTAGCTGTACCCTACCCTGAGGCTAAGGGCCAGAGTTTGCAAAATCTAGCTGCTTAAAAGGGAAAGGAGATAAGGTGTCTTTGGAGAATTCAATATGGCTCAAATTGAGAGTTTTGAGTTTAAGGTAAGGAAGTAAACTGAGTCAAGATTGTGAAATTACTTATGACACACAAAAAGCATTGAGTTTTTCTCATAAATTATGGGGAGCTGTTGTAGATTTTTAAATTGGCAATGTATAATCAGATTAGAACTTTGGAAAGACCACAGCCCTCCCCCTCATCCTCTGATGAGCATGAGTTAGAGAGGAGACTATAACCCTGCTTTAAAATGTGGAAGCATTCTAAGGTGAGGCCTTATGTGTGTGGCCAATATAGAGGAGGTCAAAGTCATTGAATGGCTCATGTCTGAGGGTTTCAAAGGGTAATGCATATATGCTCCATTTTGCCAATAATCACCCAGTATAACAGCAAGATTTTGGATTTTTTTTTTGTTTTTAAATAACGACAAGAGTTGTTCAAAAAAAAAAGATGACTGTGAGTTAAAGTCTCAAATTAATAACAATAGTAACAACAGCTAGTAAATACTGAGCCATTACTATACACCAAACACTGTGCTAAGAAATTTTTATGGGTTATATTATCTACTCCTTAAAACACCCCATGAATAGTGGGAATAATCAGCAGGTGAATAGTTGGAAGTAACAAATAAGAGTAGTGGGGAGGCTGTCTTTTACTGTGGGGAGAGTGTTTTTCATATAGAGAAGCTATTAATTTTAACTGCTTTAATTTCTTTTAAAGACCTGTATTTCATTTTTCCTTTACTTTGTGTTTTATTGTGGGAATAGGGGCAGGGAGAATGTTTTCAAGACGATTCTCATTTTCTGTTTCTTTCTTTTAAATTCAGTGATAAGCTTTTATTTATTTATTTATTTATTTATTTATTTGTATTGGGTTTTTCTGAATTGTCAATAGCAGATAATCTTACAAAGGAAAGGAGACAGTTTAGGGGGTGTTATGTTAATGAAGCCATATCAGAAGCAGCCTGGACACAGACAAACAAGCACAAAAAAGAACAGATAGATGTCATGTGAAGATCACCGAAGACCCAAGGAATAGAAGCTGAAACAGACAATGATCCTCCCTAGAGCCTACAGCACCAGCTACTCCTCGGAAGGAAGGTGGGACAATCTACTTCCCTAATGATATTGCCTCGGCAACCCAAGGAGGGGTCGCTATGAGTCCGGGCTGAGGGGCCGACTCTTCGGCACGTAACAACAACAACAACAGAGCCTACAGAGAGAGAGACAGAAAGAGAGAGGAGTCCAGCTTCCCCTATAGCTAGCATCCTCAATTAAGACTTCTAACCTCCTAAACTGTAAGAAAATACATTTTTATTCTTTAAAGCCATCTTCTTGTAGTATTGGGAGCTCTGGTGGCATAATGCCTAAGGCTACTAACCACAAGGCTGGCAGTTCAAACCCACCGGCCGCTCCTGGGAAGGAAGAATGGGTAATCTACTTCTGTGGTGATACCGACTCAGAAACCTAAGGAGGGGTCGCTATGAGTTGGATGCAGTCGACAGCGCTGAGTTTTTTGGGTACTTGCAGTATTTCTGTTACAGTAGCACTAAGAAGCTAAGACAGGCTTACTTGTTTTGTTTTAATTTTAAGAGTGCAATCTTCTGTCACAATATTATTGTTGTTGTTGTTATGTGCAGTCGAGTGGGACCCGACTCATAGCAACCCCTCCTTGAGTTTCTGAGGCAGTATCACTACGAAAGTAGATTGTCCAACCTTCCTTCTGGGGAGTGGCTAGTGGGTTTGAACTGCCAATCTTCTGGTTAGCAGTCAAGTGCCTTACCCCCTATGCTACCAGAGCTCCTTCTGTCACAATAGTTAAGTAAAATTTCTTTAATAAAATCACTTTTTATTTTGTCTCCTTTTGATTCTTTGATCATCTTATTTCAGCAGAACCCATATCTCTGCCACTTGCATTTTTCCCTAAAACACCAAACCTTCAAGGTAAACTCATTCCAAGGGATATTATCTAACCCCAAAATGGCACCTTCCCCCAAGTCACACCACTGATCCCAAGAAAGCTCTTTTCTTTCCACATTTGGGTAAATAATCCTCCAACCCAAAAGTTTATTTCAGATCTGTCCTCAGAATATCCCCCCTTCTTTTTTTTATTTTTTTATTTTTTATTGTGGTTTGGGTGCAAATTTACAAAGCAGATTTGTTTTACTCTCAGCAATTCACACACATTTAGTTTCATGAACCCAATTACAATCCCCAAAATGAAAAGCTCTCCTGCCATCAACTACACCTTCCTTGTGCTCTTTTTGTCTATGCATTCCTGTCTGTCCAACTTTCCCTCTATGCAAATGTTGCCCTTCTGATGTCTCACATTTGATTGATCCAAGGGGTGCATTTCCCTAGTGAAGGGGGGTGCATTTCCCTGGGGTAATTGTTCTGCTTGTAGGCCTTTCTACTGTTTTGTTGAGAGCTAATCCATGGAAGTGAGTCTAGTTCCAGATCCAGAGGATAACCCATGGGATCCACCAGTCACTATCCAACCAATAATTCAGGTTATTTTTGTATTTTGTTTCACAATTTTCCTCCCACTCTATCCAGGATCTCCAATTTTGATCCCTTTTTCAGTGGTTGGCATTGGTAGCCAGACACCATATAGTTCTTCTGGTCTCATGGTCATGAAGGAGGAGGTCCCCGTGATCCATCATATCCTTGGACTAATTGTTTCCATACAATAGACTTTCTTCATTCTTCTTTACTCCAGACAAAGGAAGAACAATAGTTGCATCTTACATGGCAACTCCAAAGCTTTTAAGATCCCAATAGCTACCCACCAAAGTAGGGAGTAGAATAAAATTTTTATGTATTATGTTGTTCCAATTGAACTTCATGTCCCCCGAGACCATAGTTCTGAGGCCATAGGCCTGGTAACTCCCTCAAGGTGCTTGGTTGTCACTGAGAACCTACTCCAACCCTGTCCCCTATTGCTTCTATAATGTGTGTGTGTGTGTGTATATATATATATATATATATATATATGTATGTATGTATGTATGTATGTATATATAGGAGCTCTGGAAGCATAATGCCTAAAGCACTTGACTGCTAACCAGAAAGCTGGTGGTTCAAACCCACCAGCCACTCCTCGGAAGGAAGGTTGGGCAATCTACTTCCATAGT
>NW_006921916.1:288998-289866 GCF_000298275.1 Orycteropus afer afer
CTGCCCCTTGAGCTATCTCCCTATGCAAATACTGCCCTTTACTCCCATGATTGATCACTCTAAGGAGTATATCTCAAACAAGCAAACAAACAAACTCACTGCCATCAATTCCATTCTGAATCATAGCAACCCCTTTGGGTTTCCAAGGCGTTAAATCTTTTTTTTTTCTTTTTTAATGCATTTTATTGAAATACAATTTATGTACAGTGAAATAAACAAAACTAAATTGACATGGGTCAATGCATTTTTTTTTTCTGCAGTGTTCCCTCCCCTCCCCTCCCACCCCTGACAACCAACAAAGTTTCCCTCCATATATAAACCTTTCCTTGAGCCTTCATAACAGCAAACTAATACTATATCTGTCCTTCTGTGATTGACTTATTTCACTCAGCATAATGTCCTTCAAGTTCATCCATATTATGCGATGTTTTGCAGACTCTACATTATTCTTTAGTGCTGCATAGCATTCTAGTATGTTCATGTACCGTAGTTGGTCATCCACACTTCCGCTGATGGCACATAGGTTGTTTCCAACTTTTTGCTATTGTAAATAGTGCTGTGATGAACATGAGCATGCATGTATCTGATCCTATCCTGGCTCTCACCTCTCTAGGATATATACCTAGTAATGGGATTGCTGGGTCAAACGGTATCTCCAGTTTCAACTTTCTAAGGAATTGCTATATTGCTTTCCTCAGTGGTTGTATCACTTCATAGTCACACAAGCAGTGTATGAGAGTCCCAATCTCTCCATATCCCCATCAGCATTTGTTATTTTCTGTCTCATTGAACCTTGCTTACAGTGCTGGGGTGAGATGGTATATCTCGTTGTTTTGATTTACATCTCTCTGATGGCCAATGATTGTGA
>NW_006921916.1:291541-292192 GCF_000298275.1 Orycteropus afer afer
TTTTTGTGTTTATATTTAATTGGTGATTATATGTTGGAGTGACTTGCCCACAATTTTTGTTTTCTTTGTTTTGTTTGTATGTGATCTATATAGGCAGGGTACTATGCTGTGCTCCTCTATTCACTTGTTGGAGCACTTATACAGTCACCACCTATCTCCTTTCCTTTGTCAGCCTCTCGTATGTCCTTGCCGATCCTGGCAAACAAAGCCTGTTCTTAGGTTACTGGAATCTGAATGAGAATGCTCTCACTTTAAAATCCAAAATGGTTGCCACATGTAAACAATCAAAATGGCTGCACCCTCTGGACAGCAGAAAATCCACAGCTCAGGTTGTCTTTCTCCTTGCTGTTTCCCTTCCTAGTCATAGGCCACCAGAGCAGTTGTCCCTGCAGCCCTTGGTGACTGGGACTGAACTTTAGGTCAATTCTAAGGTCCCAACACCACTTGGAAATATTCAGGCTGTTGGTCTCATCAGAGTAGCTGACAGTCCGCAGCTCTGACCATCTCTGTACTCAGTGTTTTCATTCATGTTTTTCCACTAGTTGGTGTCTAATCCACTTCTGTATAGTTCCTTTCAAAGCTCAGGGTTCCAGGATTATCTTCCATATCTCTGTCAATTGGTTTTTCTTTTCTTTATTGAAGAGGGTCTAT
>NW_006921916.1:318827-322651 GCF_000298275.1 Orycteropus afer afer
CTTCAAGGCTCAGGGGTCCAAGATTATCTTCTGTGTCTGTGTTTATTGGTTTCCCTTTTCTTTGTTGAAGAGGGTCTGTGCAATCCTTCTGCCTAGTCTGCCATCTTGCCCCGCCTCCCCTTGTGTATAGTTTTTGCTGTCATTTTCAAATTATGTATGTCATAGCATTTATCAATAGGTCCTTTTTTCTTGTGTACTTTTAACGACAGCATTTACTTTTGTCAAACTGTGTACACTTCCCCCTCAATCCGAGTTACCTAAGTATACCTCCTTAATACCTGTCTATATTCTTAAGCCCTTATATTACAGAAGCTGTAGAAATATTCTGCCCATGTGCAGGGCAGGGCAGATTTGCTGGGAAATAACCATTCCCCATCCTCCTTCCCCACCTGAAACATCCTTCAACCAATTATTTAACTCCCTTGAGTTTTGAGTAAGATAACTCTGACATGTGTGGTCTGTACTTTCCCCAGAGTTTCCTTGAAGGATCAAACTCTAGTCAAACACACTGTGTTAGGCTCGGTTCTCTAGAGAAGCAAATCCAATGAACTCTGAAGAGAGAGAGTCAGAGAGAGAGAGGGATGGAGGGAAGGAGTGAGAAGGAAGGAGGGAGAGGGGGAGGGAGACAAAGAGGGAGGGAAGGAGAAAGACGGGGAGAAAGAGTGAGAGAGGGAGAGGGAGGGAAGGAGAGAGAGAGTGAAAGAGAGATAAATAGATAGAGAGAAACTAGTTGCATAATTCCTAAGGCATTTGCTAACCAGAAGACTGGTGGTTCAAACCCACCAGTGAAAATAAGGCAATCTACTTTTTTGAGAGAGAGAGAGAGAGAGAAAGAGAAGAGAGATATTTTTCTCAAGGAAATGGCTTGTGCAGTTGTCGAGGCTGGCAAGTTCCAAATCCATGGGTCAGGTCTGTCAGGCTGAAAGCCTGACTCACGTTAACATCAGGGACTGATGAATCTAAGATCAAAAGGTCAGACAGCAGGTTGCTGCCTCAAAGCCTTCAGAGGCTGACTAATGTCTAGAACTGGAGGTCAGATTATGATGAGCTGGATGCAGGATCCAGAGCAAGTGAGTGAGCTTTGCCAGAATGTCCATGTTATATATTGAATGCAATCATACCCCTGAAAAATCTCCCCTTACAACTGATTGGCTGCTCACATCAGATCACATCACAGGAGTTGATTACATCATTGCATAACTGCCAAATTGTATCATTACATAACTTGCAACTACATCATTACATAACTGCCAAGCCCTGAGAATCAGGGCCCAGCCAAGTTGACAAAAAACCTTAACCATCAATCACACACATGGAGTTTACTTGCTCCCTTCCCAACCTGGTATTACTTCTCTTCCAGTGTTTCTAACAAACTCCAAATAAACAATTTGCATTTGAATCATCACCTCAGTCTGCACATGGGGGAATCCAAACTAATTCACATTCCTTTGACCATCATGGATAACTCTAAGAAGGTCACAGATAATATTTAAAAAGCAGTTTCTATGGAATCTATTCTGACTTATAGTGACCTTATGTGTGTTAGAGTAGAACTGCTCCATTGAGTACCCCCCCCATATGGTTTTTAATGGCTGACTTTTTTTTTTTTTTTTTTTAAAGATTACCTGGCCTTAGTTCCAAAGAGTCTCTGGATAGACTCAAATCTTCAAACTTTTCATTAGCAGCAGGGCATGTTAATCAATTGTACCACCCAAGAACTCCAGAATAATATTATTTCTCTTTTAAAAAGAAGAGACAGTGGTTGTGCATTTTTCAAAGCCACACATATGGTAAGAAGTTGAGTTGAGAATTGAACAATAGTCTTTTGATTTTGAGCTCCATATCCTTTTCCCTATATCATAGGCTTCAAGGTATGTTTTTGCCCACAGAGTTGTATAGCAATGAGGATGGAGAGAGGTAAGAATAAATGGATGTGTGATTGTAAGAAGGAAAATGCAGAGTAATATCACAGTAATCAATGGTCTTTGATTAAATATAGACATTATTAGTAAAAGAGAGTAAGTATAATGGGAAGAATTAGCCAAATTAAGAGATAGTTCAAAATCTCAGCGCTATTCAAAAGCATATTTCATCTAAGATGAGAAGGCAGAAGGGAAACCACTATTGATGAAGGTTAGCTCATTCACTGTATAAAGTAGACTTGATAAAAACCAAGGGGCTAGGAAACAGGTTGGCAGGTTGCCCATGACCTTTCAGTGAGAAGAAAAGGATTGGATCTGTGTGCTGAGTGTTGTCAGTCTGGTTGCTGGTGCCAAATTGGAGGCTCCCTGGGCTATCAGAGATAGTGGTCACTTTGGTGGCAGAGAGAGCTCCTTCCATATCTCATAGAGCATGCCTGAATTCTCATTAAAAAATATCTTTGAAAGATCAGAGAAAGGAGGCGTTGGGAATCTTTTGAAACATCGCTTGGTCATTAATAAGACAATATTTCAACATCATAGATTTATAGGAAATAACATTAAAGAATTTAAATGATTGTATTAGGGATTTAATCTTCATCTTCATTATTCTACCCCCTCTTCCTTTCCTATCTAACTCTTTTTCCTCATCCATATCTATTCATCTAACAATCATAGGGGCACCTGGCTGGTGGCATCCAGACTATCTGATTCCTTCTAATGATAGCCTTAATGGGCTAACAGACACCCACATCTCCAACTACACTGGAGTCTTACTGTACTTTGTAAGATGATAAAGCAAATGTATTCCTATAAAACATTGTTTCCATAAATAACTATTGAAATAGTATTTATATTGTCTAAATCAGTCACATTAAGGCAAACTCTTTCTTTATCCATACTCTCTTTTTCTTTTAAAAATGAGGTCTATTGTGTTGACTGGAAGGGCCTTTGTGAAATCAGAAAACCTGGATTTCACTGGTCATGTTATCTCTGACTGATTGTGGTACTACAAGCAAGCCATAGAATAGTCTCATTAGAAGACTATTGAGAAAGGCAGGAGCAGGGAGCCACCTGTTGTGCAAGGTGCCTGCTGGTTGGAAAAGTTATGGGGCTAAAAATAATCTCAGTGTGATGACACTGTTGAAATTAGGCACCCAGACAAACAAGCTGACTTGACCAGTTTAGGAGACTATTTTTTCCACTCCCTACATAGAGAACAGATCTGATAAATAGCTCTGCAAAAACTACAGGACTTGTTTGGAGGAAGAGGGTGATAAAATTAGATAAGTCATTATCATGATGTCTCTCTCTCCCTCTTTACAAAGAGGAATGACTACTCAGACAAGACTGGCAATATTGAATATGGTCAAGTATTTGGAAGATACAGACAATCCCAGATGAATGTTAATAATGTTAATACTATAAACTCATTACCATCAAGTCAATTATGACTTATAGTGACCCTGTAGGACAGAGTAGAACTGTGCCATAGGGTTTCTAAGTCTGTAAATTTTAACAGAAGCAGACTGCCTCATTTTCTGTGAATTAGTTGGTGGATTCAAACCACTGACCTTTTGGTTAGCAGCAGAATGTTTTAACCACTGCACCACCAGAGCCACTATAACAATTCTAAACTCACAAGAAGTATTAAAAACCTTGCAGTTCATTTTCCATCTTTTTATTCTGTCCCATTGATCTACTTGTTGACCCTTATGCCAGTATGAAAACCTTTTGATCATTGTGGATTTATAGTAAGTCAAGTCAGATAATATAAGCTCTCCTACTTTAATCTTGAAGGAAATGGAACGCATAAAGATTGATATCCTCGGCATTAGTGAGCTGAAATGGACTGGCTTTGGCCATTTTGAATCAGACAACCATATGATCTACTATGCCGGGAAT
>NW_006921916.1:325771-332454 GCF_000298275.1 Orycteropus afer afer
CCAACATAATATATAACATAATTATTATATACATATTATGTAAAACACATAAAAGCCCCACATAACTCAGCCTGATTTGCTTTCTAAATGATGTATGGGTTCTACTCTGTTTTTTATTTTTATACTAGGAATGATACAATGCAATGTATACTCATCTGACCCAAACATAAATGGGAAGTTTTGCTACAGGGTAGGGTTTAATCTCAGGACTTTTGCCCCATCCCTGTTGATAAACTTCTCCCACTATACCTAATAAATGTTTTGTACCAGTCTGTATCTTTTCCTTCTCTTTCAATTCATACTTTTCTATTATTAGGAATTCATCACATTGTCTATACAACTCAACCTTAGAGTTTCTAGAATGGAAATGAAAGGGCTTGATAAACCAGGAAGGATAACTAATTTACTTTTTCAATCCCTTCAATCCAGCTTTTATTTTATTTTATGATCTTAATCAGGTAGAATTTATATTCAAATCATGCCAAGATGGGAAACATAAAGGAAGAGTGTGCCTTGCAGGTAAACCAGTTTAAAAATCAAACAAACAAACAAAAAACACTTCTTTTCGGAGTCAATTCAGACTCATAGTGACTCTACAAGACAAAACAAAACAACTCACTGACATTGAGTTGATTCTGACTCAGAGTGACCCCCATTGGGTTTCTGAGACTGTAAATCTTTACAGAAGTAAATTGCCCCATCTTCCTTCCACGGAGGGGCTAGTGGCTTTGAACTGATAGCCTACTGGTTAGCTGCCAAATGTCTTATTGACTGTGCCACAAGAGTTCCTTATAGTGACTCTTTAAGACAGAGTAATACTGGCCCATAGTGTTTCCAAGGCTGTAGTCTTTATGGAAGCAAACTACCACATCTTTCTCCTGAGGAGCAACTGGTGGGTTCAAACTCAACGTTTTGGTTAGCAGCTGAATGCTTAACTACTGCACCACTAGGAACTCTATTGACCAGTTAACTATAATTTAAAAGAGATTAATTAATTTTCTATGTTGCTGGAAATGTACTCATAATGTGTCTAAATGTACTATTTTGAAGGAAATATGTATATTAACCATAACTTCTCTGTTAGTTTGTTGTACTGTGGTGGCTTACTTGTTGCTGTGATGTTGGAAGCTGTGTCCCTGGTATTTCAAATACCTGCAGGATCACCCATGGTAGACAGATTTCATTGGACCTTCAGACTAAGACAGTCTGGGAAGAAGGAGGGAACCATCTAGTTCTAAAAAAATTGGCCAGTGAAAACCTTATGAATAGAAATGAAACACTGTCTGATATATTACTGGAAAATTTTATGAGTAACAGTGAAATATTGTCTGATATAGTGCCTGAACTTGAGCCCCTCAGGTTGGAAGGCACTCAAAATATGACTGGGGAAGAGCTGCTTCCTCAAAGTAGAGTCAACTTTAATGACATAGATGGAATTAAGTTTTTGGGACCTTCATTTGTTGATGGGGCACAATGAAGTATGAACCTAGGAAAATTGGAAGTTGTATAAAATGAAATGGAATGCATAAAGAGCAACATCTTAGGCCTTAGTGAGCTGAAATGGACTGGTATTGGACATTTTAAATCAGACAATCAATGGTCTATTATTCCAGGAATGACAAATTAAAGAGGAATGGTATCACATTCATCATCAAAAAGAACATTTCAAGATCTATCCTGAAGTACAATGTTATCAGTGTTAGGAAAATATTCATATGCCTATAAGGAAGACAGGTTAATACGACAATTGTTTAAATTTACACACCAACCACTAAAGCCAGATGAAGAAATTGAAGATTTTTACCAGATTCTGCAGTCTGAGGTTGATCAAACATGTATTCAAGATGTGTTGATAATTACTGGTGATTGGGATGCAAATTTGGAAACAAAGAAGAAGCAATGGTAGTTGGAAAATATGGCCTTGGTAATAGGAATGACATTGAAGAACACATGATAGAATTTTGCAAGAACAACTACTTATTCACCATAAATACCTTTTTTCAAGAATATAAACAGCAACTACACACATTGAGCTTACCAAATGGAATACATAGGAATCAAATTGACCACATCTCTGGAAAGAGGCAGTGGACAAGCTCAATCAATATCATCAGTTGAAACAAGACCAGGAGTTGACTGCAGAACAGACCAAAAATTGTTTATATGCAAGTTCAAGATGAAGGTCAAGAAAATTTAAATCTATCCATAAAAGATAAGACACGTGTTGGTTACCAGGAGTGGGAAATAAGGGGAGGAAACACTTCAAAGAAAAAGAGAGAGAGAGACAAGACATGATCTTGATTATATCTCACCTGTATTTAGACACAATCTGAGGACTAGTTTTGATACATGGAACACCAATGATTGAAGACCAGAGAAGTTGTGGGATAACATAAAGAACAACATACATGAAGAAAGCAAAAGTTCATTAAAAAGACAAGAAAGGAAGAAAAGACCAAAATGGATGTCAGAAGAGACTGAAACTTGCTCTTGAACAATGAGTAGCTAAAGCAAAGGGAAAAATGATGAAATAAAAGAGCTGAACAGAAAATTTCAAAGGGTAGCTCAAGAAGACAAAGTAAACTCTTATAATAAAATGTGCAAAGACTTCACATTAGAAAATCAAAAGGGAAGAATATGCTTGGCATTTCTCCAGCTGAAAGAACTAAGGAAAAATTCAAGCCTCAAATTTCAATTTTGAAGGATTCTATGGATAAAATATTGAACAATGCAGGAAGCATCAAAAGAAGATGGAAAGAAAACACAGAGTAACTGTACCAAAAACAATTGGTTGACATTCAAACATTTCAGGAGGCAGCATATGATCAAGAACCAATGGCACTGAAGGAAGAAGTCCAAGCTGCACTGAAGGAATTAGTGAAAAACAAGGCTCCAGGAATTAGTGGAATGCCTACTGAGATGTTTCAACAGCAATATATTGACTGGGAACTTCCATAAATTCAATTGGATTTGGAAGAGGACATGGAATAAAGGATATCATTACTGATGCCAGATGGATCTTGGCTGAAAGAAGAGAATGCCAGAAAAAATGTTTACCTGTGCTTTATTGACTTTGCAAAGGCTTTTGACTGTGGATCATAACAAATTATGTATAACATTGAGAAGAATGGGAATTCCAGAAGACTTAATTGTGCTCATGAGGAACCTGTACATAGACCAAGAGGCAGTTGTTTGAATAGACAAGGGGACACTTCATGGCTTAAAATCAGAAAAGGTGTGTGTCAGGGTTGTATTTTTCACCATACTTATTCAGTCTGTATGCTGAGCAAACAATCCAAGAAGCTGAACTATACTAAGAAGAACATAGCATCAGGATTGGAGGAAGACTCATTAACAACCTGCAATATGACATAACGTTGCTTGCTGAAAGTGAAGATGATTTGATGCACTTACTGATGCAGACTGAAGACTACAGCTTTCAGTATAGATTACACCTCAATACAAAGAAAATAAAAATCGGACCAATAAGCAATATCACAATAAATGGAGAAAAGATTGATGTTGTCAGGGATTTCATTTTACTTGGACCCACAATCAAAACCCATGGAAGCAGCAATCAAGAAATCAGACATTGTAGGACATCTGGTAAGATGGCAGGCTAAGCAGACAAGCTACATAGACCCTATTCAACAAAGGAAAGAGAAACCAATTGACAGAGATACAGAAGATAATCCTGGAGTCATGAAATATACAGAAGTAGATTAGGCACCACCTAGTGGAAAAACCTGAACAAAAACAATGAGTATGGAGATGGATGGAGCTGCGTACTGTCAGCTGCTCTGATGGCACCAACAGCCTGAATATTTCCAAGTAGTGTTGGGACCTGAGAATTGACCTAAAGATCAGCCGTGGTTGCAAAGGGCTGCAGGGACCCTGAAATAGAAAAATTTCTAACCAAAGGTTATATATGCAGCAAAACTGTCCCTCAAACATGATGGTGAAACTAGATTTCCAGATAAGCAAAAATTAAGGGAATTTGTTAAAATTAGACCAACCTTACAAGAGACACTAAAGGGAGTCCTTTAAACAGAGAACAAATAATAGTAAACAACAACCAATCATTAACACACATGATGACATAACCCAGAAACCAACCCAGTTATGGAAATATCGAAAGTAAAATAAGCTTACAAAACTGTAAATAGGGAACCCAAGACATCAATTGGCAAATGAGGACAAGTGAAAACCAAAATGAGGGGAAAAAATAGTGTAGTTAAAGAACTTCTAAATGGTGATGAAGTCAAGAGTGTTGCAATATAGAATAGACATTCTAAATTCGGGGAGAAAATTATAAATCACAGCGTATCCTCAGAGAAAAATGATAAACCTTCACATCATAATAAAAAAGAGCACAAGCACAAATTTTATCAAATACAAAAATAACAGCAACAAGAAATTGATAACATGGTTCATAAGCAAAACGAGCTCAGCGCAGAAAATTATATGGTACAAAGAAATCAGTAACACCATGAAAAAGCACATAACAAAATGACAGCAACAAATTCATACTTGTCAATAATTACACTGAATGTCAATGGATTAAATACACTGCTCAAGAGATGGAGAGTTGTAGACTGGATAAGAAAACATAACCCATCAATATGCTGTCTATAAGAGACACACCTTAGAGAGAAAGACAAAAATAGACTAAAAATCAAAGGTTGGAAAAAGATATATCAAGCAAATGGCAACCATAAAAGAACAGGAGTGGCAATATTAATTTCTGATCAAATTGACAAAAACCACCATAACAGACAAGGAAGGACATTATATAATGATTAAAGGATCAACTGAATGAGGACATTACAGTAATAAATATCTATACACCCAATTAAAAAGCCTCTAAATAGATAAGCCAGACTCCAGCAGAACTGAAAAGACAAAACTTAGGGGCCCTAATTTATGGTAGTGTAGTGCCTAAAGTACTTGACTGCTCACCAGAAGGCTGGTGGTTCAAATCTGCCAGCCACTTCTCGGAAGGAAGATTGGGCAATCTACTTCCATAGTGATACCGCTTCAGAAACCCAAGGAGGGGTCACCATGAGTCAGATCCAACTTGATGGCAAATAGCAACAACAACAATTTATGGCATAAATAGACTGTCAATCATAACCCAAATTGTATAAACAGCTGAAGATAACCTATATGAATGGGACCTTCTAAAAATTAAATTTTTATGTGCTTCAAAAGACTTGTCCAAAAGAGTAAAATGAGAACCTACAGATTGGGAAAAAATATTCAGCAATGACATATTTGACAAGGGACTTAACTCTAAAATTTATAGAAAACTCTAACACTTCAACAACAAAACAAATCCAATTAAAAACTGGGCAGAAGACGTGAATAGACACTTCACCAAATAGGATATTCAGGAGGTGGCCAGCAAATATATGAAGAAATAGTCATGATCATTAGCCATCAGATAGATGCAAATCAAAACAACAATAAGATAATATCTCACCCCAGCACTAATGGCAAAATTCAACAAGACAGATGCTGGTGAGGATGTGGAGAGACTGCGAATCTCATACACTGCTGGTGGGAATGTAAAATGATGCAACCACTGTGGAAAGCAGTATGGTGATTCCTTAAAAATCTGGAATGAGAAATAGCATTTGATCCAACAATCCCATTACTAGGAATATATCTGAAAGAACTGAGAGCCAGGACTTCTGGTAAGATGGAGGAATAGGCAGACAAGCTACACAGACCCTCTTCAACAAAGAAAAGAAAAAACAATTGCCAGGGATACCGAAGATAATCCTAGAACACTGAGCTTTGAAAGGAACTATACAGAAGTGGATTAGGCACCAATTAGTGGAAAAACCTGAATGAAAACAGTGAGTACAGAGATGGTCAGAGCTGCGTACTGTCAGCTACTCTGACAAGACCAACAGCCTGAATATTTCCAAGTGGTGTTAGGACTTGAGAATTGACCTAAAGATCAGTCCCGGTCACCAAGGGCTGCAGAACAACTGCTCTGGTGGCCTGTGACTAGGAAGGGAAACAGCAAAGAGGGAGACAATCTGAGCTGTGGACTTTTTGCTGTCTGGAGGGTGCAGCCATTTTGAATGTTTTCAAGTGCCGGCCATTTTGGATATTTAAAGTGACTGAGGGCACAGTCATTTTGAATATTTACAAGTGGCAACCACTTTGGATTTTAAAGTGATAGCATTCTCATTCGAATTTCAAGGACCTAAGAACAGGCTCTGTTTGCCAGGGTTGTCAAGGACATATGAGAGGCTGACAAAGGAAATGAGACAAGTGGTGAGTGTATAAGTGCTGTCAACTATTGAATAGAGGAACACAGCACAGTACCCTGCCTGCATAGATAACATATTAACAAAGCAAAGAAAACGAAAATTGTGGGCAAGTCACTCCAATATATAGTCACCAATTAAATATAAACACAAAAACGTTACAATGCCTTGGAGAAAACAGAGCATCACAGTCCACACAAAGAAGCAAGATAAAGCAGGAGAAACAAGGGACCAGGATACAGACTCAAAACACATCCCTCAGGAAGATGCAGCATTGGAACTCCCTGATAAGGAAATCAAAAGAATTGTATTTCTGTATCTTCAAAGGATTGAGAGACAGACCAAGGAAAACACAGACAAAACCCTAGAAGAATTTTGGAAGAAAATACAAGAACAAAATGA
>NW_006921916.1:334589-341796 GCF_000298275.1 Orycteropus afer afer
TAAGAACAGATATATGCACACCCATGTTCATCGCAGCACTATTTACAATAGCAAAAAGATGGAAACAACCGAGGTGCCCATCAGCAGAAGGATGGATAACCAAACTACAGTACATACACACAATAAAACAATACTTTAGTCCATACATCATGGCATAAATAACAGATGTTTATCATGATCCATGACTGATAATATCACTTCTTTCAAACTCTGTGGTGGTTGAACCCTGGGCATCAGTTAATTCACAGACTGCAAGTGTGTAGTTGTGTTGCCTCCTTGTCTCCCAGACAAATCCTAGGGACATTTTACAAAAATAGATAGTGGAAGAAGGAAATTGGCCAACAAAAATGAAAGTGCAGCAAAGAAAACAAAACATGATAATGTTGGAAGTGAATTTTGAATCAAATGTAAATGATGTTATAGAAAAAAATTAATGTATTAACAAAGTTACTGCTGCTATTTGAGAGACTCTAGACACTCAGGAGCTCTGGTAGCATAGTGCCTAATGCACTTGACTGCTAACCAGAAGGCTGGCAGTTCAAATCCACCAGCCACTCCTCGGAAGGAAGGTTGGGCAATCCTACTTCGGTAATGATACTACCTCGGAAACCCAAGGAGGGGTCGCTATGAGTCGGGGCCGACTCGACGGCATATAACAACAACAACAACAACAGACACTCAGAGGGAGCTCTGGTACAGTGGTTAATACTGGCCTGTTAACCAAAAGTTCTTCAGTATGAACTCAACAGAGTTCTAATCTGTCCTATAGGGTCACTGTGAATTGAAATCAGTTCTACAGTAGCAAGGTTTTTTTTTTTTGTTTGTTTGTTTCTTTTTCGTACTAACTGGAGAAAGATTTTTTGCAAGTCCAGGTAAACGGAATTTATTTTTTAGGCTTCTGGTTACACAAAATAAAATATTTACACTCCAACAAAATTGTTGTGCCATCTACAATTTATATTACAAGCTTACATTTGATCAGTGCAAGAGTCCATAAAATAAGGAAGCACCTTCTTGTTTACCTCCCTCAGTTCCCCAGAAGTTGCCTATGAATTCCCTTTCAAATTTTACGTTAAGATTACCCCCCTATATTTATAGCCACTTCTTAAGAAAGCAATAACCAAAATTTACCAAACTCTGTTTTTTCACATCAGTTTATTATTATTATTATTAAATTTTTATTGTGATTTGGGTGAGTTTTTTAAAAAAATTCCTATTGTGATTTGGGTGAAAGTTTACAGAGCAAATTCATTTTCCACATGGCAGTTCATACACATTTTGTCTCATGACATTGACTGCAATTTCCCACAATGTAACAGCTCTCTTCCCACTTCCTCCCCATAGTTACCTCTTCCCTGTATCATTCCCTCCCATGTACTTCTGCCCAGGTATCTCACTATGCATACACTGCCCTTCTGTTCTCCCATGATTGATTTCTCCCAGGAGGGTATCTACCTGATGTAAATGTTCAGCCCATATGCCTGTCTATTATTTGACTAGAAGCTACAGGAGTGATTTCAATTCTAGACCTAAAGAGCAGCTATGGGTCATAGTTTCAGGGGTTTCATCAGGCTCTATCAGACCAGCAAACCTGGTCTTTTTTTTTTATGATTTTTAGTTCTGTTCCATATTGTTCTCCCATTCTATCCAGGATCTCCTACACAGATCCCTCTCTGAGTGTTTGACAGTGGTAGCCAAGTACCACCTAGTTCTTCTGGTCTATGGTCATATAGACTGAGAATCACATGGTGTACCAGTCGCTTTGACCAATTGTTTTCTTCGTTCTTCTTTGCTCTGGACATGGAGAGACACACTGTTGCATCTAGATGACTGCTTGCAAGCTTTTAAGATCCCAGTCACCACTCACCAAAGTGGGATGTGGAACAATGTTTTGTGTGGCATGTTATGTCAATGAGCTTAATGTTCCCTGAGACCATGGCCTGATTTGGGTGAAAGTTTACAGAGCAAATTCATTTTCCATGCAGCAGATCAGACATATTTTGTTTCATGACATTGACTGCAATCCCCATAATATAACAGCTCTCTTCTCACATCTTCTCTATAGTTATCCCTTCTCTGTGTCCTTCTTTCCTATGCACTTTTTTTTTTTTTGTTAAATTATGCTTTGGGTGAAAATTTACAATGCAAATTTGTTTTACATTAAAGAGTTTTAGTGGCTAAGGCACTTGACTGCTAATCAGAAAGCTGGAGGTTCAAACCCACCAGCCACTCCTCAGAAGGAAGATGGGGCAATCTACTTCCGTAGTGATACTGCCTCGGAAACACAAGGAGGGGTCCCTATGAGTCAGGTCCAACTCGACGGCACATAACAACAACAACAACAACAACAAAGAGTTTGTGCACATTTGATGTCACACCCCAATTACCATCCTCTACCATAAGAAACTCTCCTCCCGTTCTGTCCCTGTGACTACCTCCTTCCTGTGCCTTTCTTAATTATTTATTCCTGTCTGCCCAGCTTTCCCTCTATGTGAATGCTGACCCTTTGGTGTCTCATTGTTGATTGCTTTAGGGGGTGCATCTCCCTAGAGTAGGTGGGTGCATTGCCTTGGGGTAAGTGTTCTGTGTGTAGGTCTTTCAACTGTTGTGCTGAGAGCCAACCCATGAGAGTAGGTCCATTTCTAGGCCCAAAGGTTAACACAGGGTCATAGTCTTAGGGGTTCCATCAGACTCTATCCAACCAGTAATTCTGGACATTTTTGTGTTTTTGAATTTTGTTCCACATTCCCCCCCCCCCACCTCTATCCAGGATCTCCAGGTTTGATCCCTTTCTGAGGTTGGCATTGGTAGCTGGGCATCATCTAGTTCTTGTGGTCCTGGGGTCATGATGGCTGAGGTTCTTGTGGTCCACCCTACCCTTGAACTAATTGTTTCCAGATGTCTTTGATTTTCTTCAGTCTTCTTTGATTCAGAAGAGAGGAGACCAATAGCTGCATATTAGGTGGCCACATGCAAGCTTTTAAGACCCCAGTCGCTACTCACCAAAGTAGGTTGTAGAACAAGATTTTTATGCACTATGTTGTGCCAATTGAGCATGATGTCCCCTGTGACTATGGTCCCAACTCCATAGGCCCAGTGATTCTCTTTCTCAAGCTGTTTTGTTGTCTCTGAGAAGTTATTCCAACTCTGTCTTCTGTTGCTTCTATAATGCATGTAGCATAAGTGCATATGTGCATGTAAGTGCATATAAGATTATCTTCAGCCAAATCTATCCTTGGTCTAGGGTATATTCCTGTTCACCTGCTTCCACCTGATCTTCTTACCTATCTATGCATTTATCTGTAGCCTAGTGTTTGGTGTCAGTGGTAATAAAAGTATTGTGCATGTACTAGTATTTGCCTCTGTTGTCTATATCTTACGTGCACATTTCAGTGTTCTCCCTTTCCCCAATGTCATCATGCTGGTCACAGACACTTTCCATACTGTCACTCCCCTCACCCAAATCAACATGTGATCCTGAACCAGTCTGAAATTTTCCCTTCTTTTCCCTCCCATCTCCAGTAACCAACAAGGTGAATTTCATTCCCTAAGAAAACCTTTCCTTGACTTTTTACAATAATGGGCTTGTACAATATTTGTCCTTCTGCAGTTGACTTATTTCATTCAGCGTAATGTACTCCAAATCCATCCATGTTGTGAGATGATTCGTGTGTACTTCATTATTCTTTAATGTTGCATAGTACATACGTTGTGTGAATGTACCATTGTTCATTTATCCATTCATCTGTTAATGGGCATTTAGGTTGTTCCCATGTCTTTGCTATAGTGAATTGTGCTGTGATGAAAATGGGTGTGCATATGTCTGTTTGTGTCCTGTCTCTTATGTCTTTAGGATATATTCCTAGTAATGAAATTGGTGGATCAAATGATATCTCTATTTTCAGATTTTTAAGGAAATGCCATACTATTTTTCACAATGGTTGTACTATTTTGCAGTCCACCAGCAGTGTATGAGATTTCCAATCTCTCCACAATCTCGCCAGCATTTGTTATTTTCTGTGTTGTTGAGCTTTGCTGTTATTTCTGAGGTGAGATGATATCTCATTGTTGTTTTGATTTGCATCTCTGTAATGGCTAATGGAAAACAATTGTGAGCATTTCCTCATGTGTTTGTTGGCTGCCAGTACATCTTCTTTAGTGAAGTGTCTGTTCATGTCCCTTGGCCATTTTTGAATTGGGTTGTTTGTCTTTTTGGTGTTGAGGTGTTGAAGTTTTCTATAAATTTTGGAAATAAATCCCTTGTCAGATATGTCATGGTCAAACATTTTTTCCCAATCTGTACGATCTGTTTTTATTCTTTTGGAGAAATCTTTTGATGTGCATAAAAATTTAATTTTTAAAAGGTCATCTGGCTTCTCTTCTGCTGCCTGTGCATTTTGAGTTATGCCTGATAGTCTATTTATGCCATAGATTAGGACCCCTAGATTTTTCCCTGTTTTAACTTTGATTAACTTTATAGCTTTGGGTTTTACATTTAAATCTTTGATCCAACAAGTTCATTTTTGTGTATGGTGTGAAGTATGGGACTTGTTTCATTTTTCTGCAAGAGGCTATCCAATTTTGCTAGCATCATTTGTTAAAGAGGCTATCTCTCCCTCATTTAATGGATTTTTGTCCTTTATCAAAGATCAGCTGTCCATAGATGGATGTGTCTCTTTCTGAGTTTTCTATTCTGTTCCATCGGTCTATCTGTCTATCATTGTAACAGTATCACATGGTTTTAACTACTGTGGCTGTATAGTAGGTTTTGAAATCCGGGAGTTTGAGACCTCCTACTTCGGTTTTCTTCTTCATTAGTGCTTTGCTTATCTGAAGTCTCTTTCCTTTTTGTATGAAATTGCTGTTGTTAGGTGCAATCAAGTTGTCTCCAACTCATAGAGATCCTATGCACAGCAGAATAAAACATTGCCCAGTCCTGTGCCAGCCTCATCATCCTTGCTATACCTGAGCCCGTTGTTGCAGCTACTGTGTCTATCCATCTCATTGAGGGCCTTTCCCTTCTTCACTGACCCTCCCCTTTATCAAGCATAATATATTTCTCGAGGGAATGGTTCCTTCTGACAACTTGAGCAAAATAGGTGAGATGAAGTCTGGCCATTCTTGCTTCCAAGGAGCATTCTGGCTGCAGTTCTTCCAGGACAGATTTGTTAGTCGTTTAAGCGGTCCATGGTACCCTTAGCATTCTTCTCCAACACTACAACTCTTCCTTGGTCTTCCTTATTCATTGTCCAGCTCTCATATGCATAACAGCCAATTGAAAGTATCATGGCTTGGGTTAGGTGCACCTTAGTCTTTAAGGAGACATCTTTGCTCTTCATCACTTGAAAGAGGTCTTTTGCAGCAGATTTTCCCAATGCAATATGTCATCTGATATCTTGATTGCTGCTTCCATTGGTGCTGATTGTAGAACCAAGCATGAAATCCTTGACAATTTCAATCTTTTCTCCATTTATCATGAAGCTGTTTATTGGACCAGTTGTGAAGATTTTTGTTTTCTTTTTATTGAGGTATAATCCAATCCATTGAAGACTGTAATCTTTAATCTTCATAAGTAAATGCTTCAAGTCATCCTCACTTTCAGCAAGCAAAGTTTTGTCATCTGCTTATCACAAGTTGTTAATGCGTCTTCCTCCAATCCTGATGCCACATTCTTCTTCATATAATTCAGCTTCTTGGATTATTTGCTCAGCATACAAATTGAATAAATGTGGTGAAAGACAGCCATGATGCACTCCCTTCTTGATTTTCAACCATCCAGTATCCCCTTGTTCTGTTCGAATGACAGCCTCCTGGTCTATGCACAGGTTCCTCATGAGTACAGTCAAGTGTTGTGGAATTCCAATTCTTCTCAATGTTATCCATAATTTGTTACGATCCATACAATCAAATGTTTTTGCATACTCAATAGAACATAAGTAAACATCTTTCTGGTATTCTTTGCTTTCAGCTAAGATCCATCTGACATCAGCAATGATATCCCTTATTCCATGTCCCCTTCTGAATCCACCTTGCACCTCTGCAAGTTCTCTGTCAATACACTGCTGCAACCATTTTTGAATTATCTTCAGTAAGATTTTATTTGCATGTGATATTAATGATATTGTTTGGTAATTTCTACATTCTGTGGGATCCCCTTTCTTTGGAATGGGTACAAATATGAATCTATTCCAGTCAGTTGGCCAAGTAGCTATATTCCAAATCTCTTGGCATAGCCAAATGAGTGCCTCTAGTACAGTATTCATTTGTCAAAACATCTTAATAGATATTCCATCAATTCCTGGAGTCTTGTTCTTCACCAATTCCTTCAGTGCAGCTGCAACTTCTTCCTTCAGTACCATTGGTTCTTGATCATATGCCACCTCCTGATATGGATGGATATTGACCAATTCTTTTTTGGTATAGTGACTCTGTGTGTTCCTTCCATCTTCTTTTTATGTTTCCTGCACCATTCAATATATTGTCCATAGAATATTTCAATAATGCAATTTAAGGCTTAAATTTTTTCCTCAGTTCTTTCAGCTTGAGAAATGCTAAGCATGTTTTTCCCTTTTGGTGTTCTGTCTCCAGGTCTTTGCATATTTCATTATAGGAATTTGCTTTGTCTTCTCAAGCTGCTCTTTGAAATCTTCTGTTCAGTTCTCTTCTCTTGTCATTTCTTCCATTTGCTTTAGCTATTGACCACTTAAGGGCAAGTTTCAGAGTCTCTTCAGACATCCATTTTGATCATTTCTTCCTTTCTTGTCTTTTTAATAATAGCCTCTTGCTTTCTTCATGAATGATGTTCTTAGTGTCATCCCACAATTTATCTGGTTTTTTTTTTTTTGTCATTGGTATTCAATGCACCAAATCTATTCTTTAAATGGTCTCTAAATTCAGGAAGGATACTGTCAAGGTTTTATTTTGGCTCTCTTAGACTTGTTTTATCTTCAACTTCAACTTGAACATACATACAAGACCATATGATGGTCTGTTCTACAATCAGTTCCTGGCCTTGTTTCAAAATTAGTGATTGTTTTTTCCATGTCCTTAAAAATAGTGATGGAATCTGGATCAGGATTGCATTGAACGTGTAGATTACTTTGGAAATATTGATATTTTCACAATATTCAGTCTTCCTATCCATGAACAAGGCATGTTCCTTCATTTATGTAGATCCCTTGTAGTTTCTTTCTTTTTTCTTTTTTTT
>NW_006921916.1:346081-358074 GCF_000298275.1 Orycteropus afer afer
TTTTCACACAAATTCTTCTGCTAGTTGGGGTTTAGTCTACTTCTGTATCCTTCCCTTCAAGGCTCAGCTGTCCAAGATTATCTTCTGTGTCTGTGTCAATTGGTTTCCCTTTTCTTTGTTGAAGAGGGTCTGTGCAGTCCTTCTGCCTAGTTCGCCATCTTGCCGGAACTCTCTCCCCTTGTAGTTTCTTATAGTAGTGTTTTATAGTTTTCTTTGTATAGGTCTTTTGTGTCTGTGGTAAGATTTATTCCTAAATATTTTATCTTTTTGGTAACTATTGTGAATGATATTGTTTTCCTTATTTCCTTTTCAGGCTGAGGATTTTTCCCTCTATCCTTATTTGCTGGGAGCTTTGAACTGGAATGGGTGTTGGATATCATTGAATGTCTTTTCCACATCGATTGATATGATCAAAGCATTTGTTTTGTTTATGTAGTGATTACATTGTTTTTCTGATGTTGAGCCATCTTTGCTTACATGATATGAATCCCATTTAGTCAGGATGTATTATTATTATTTTTTTTGATATGTTGTTGGATTCTGTTGGCTAAGATTTTGTTGAAGATTTTTGTGTCTATATTTATGAAGGATATTGATCTGTAGGTTTCCTTTTCAGTGAAGTTTTTCTCTGGTTTTGGTGTCAGTATTTTGCTTATTTCATAGAATGAGTTTGGGAGTATTCCATCTTTTTCTATGTCCTGGAATAGTTTGAGTAGTATAGATGTCAGCTCTTCCTTGAACATTTGGTAAAATTCTCCAGTGAAGCCTTCTGGACTAGGACTTTTTTTGTGGGGAGTTTTGTGTTTGACCTGCTCAATTTCTTCTTTTGTTATGGCTCTGTTCAAGTAGTCTATCTCTGACTGGCATAGTTTAGGTCTTATGTTTCTAGAAACTTGTCCATCTCTTCTAGCTTCTCGAATCTGTTGGAGTACAGTTCTTCATAATATTCTATTATTCTTTTTCATTTCAGTTGGTTCTATTGTGATGTCACCCTTATTTGAAAAATGCATTTTATTGAAATATAATTTGTGTACAACGAAATACATAAAGTGTCACCCTTTTTGCTTATTATTCATGTTATTTGCAACTTCTCTTTTCCTTTCTTAAATTTGCCAATGGTTTGTCAGTTTTGTTAATGTTTTCAAAGAACCTGCTTCTTGTTTTGTTGATTTTCTCAAAAAAAAAATTCTTTTTGTTTGTTTTCTTTTTTGTTTATTTTTGCTCTGATCTTTATTATTTCCTTACTTTTGGATACTGTAGGTTTCTTTTGTTGCTCTTTTTCTAATTATTTGTGTTGTTGAGTTAAAGTGTTGATTTTGATTCTTTCCTCTTTTTTAATGTCTGCATTTATTGCTATAAATTGACCTTTGAGTACTGCTTACTCTGGGTCCCAAATGTTATGGTAAGTTGTATCTTCATTCTCATTTGTTTCTAGAAATTTTTTTATTTCATACTTAATTTCTTCTGTTACCCAGTAGTTTTTGAGCAGTGTATTATTCAGTTTCCACATATTTGATATTTTTTCCTTGATCTTCCTATTATTGATTTCTAGTTTTAAAATATTGTAATCTGAGAAGATTCTTTGTAGTATTTCAATGTTTTTGAATTTATTGATGCTTGTTTTCTGTCATAATTTATGGTGTATTCTGGAGAATAATCCATGTGCACTCAGAAGAATGTTTCACATTAGTTTTGTGTCTGAATAAGAACACATCTCTTCCAGTATACCATGTATATTGCAACTACATGCTTGGTGCTCGTAGAAGCTTTGCCTCTACCAGGATTCTCAGGTGGAGGGATAACACACATTTAAAAGTGAAAATTTTGCTGACAGGGCAAAAAGCAGGAGGAAGTATTCCCATTGAATAGAGTAGACAGTGTCTGGGCACCAGGATGCCTGTCTGATGATGTTGATTAAGGCTGTGGCTAAGCCCAAATCCCATAGGTCCCTGCCAGGACACTTGGGAGAGGAAGGTCCCCTAATGGTGCCTGATTGTGGTGCCCAAGTTTCAGCTCTTTGATCATAGGTCACTGCCCAAATGCGAACACATTCATTTAATTTCTTCCCATAGTCATTCTGATACTACTTTCTGTCATTCTCCCAGCATTAATCCTTCCAGTGAATCTCTTCCTCCTAAAACTCTCTCCTGTGGAATGCCTGTCTCTTTGTAAAACAATGCCCCTGCCTTCACCAATTCTTTTATGACCTCTTTCCTCTTTCTCACTTTGCCTTACCTGAAAACTGCCTCTACAAGAACTGTCACCATAGATTCCTTGAGAAGAAAAGGTTTTCATGGCATGTAGTACTCACAGATACAGAGGGATTGTTCTCATTTTCCTGTTCAAGGATTCTAGCCCATATCTTTTGGCTACTGGTCCCATAAACTTTTTTGTACTCTTCTTAACTGAGAAGTGGAGAAATGTAAGTTGAAAATGGGTAGGCTCTCATGCACACTAGGAGCTCTGGTAGCATAGTGCCTAAGGCACTTGACTGCTAACCAGGAGGCTGGCGGTTCAAATCCACCAGCCACTCCTCGGAAGGAAGGTTGGGCAATCCTACTTCCGTAGTGATAACTGCCTTGGAAACCCAAGGAGGGGTCGCTATGGGGCCGACTCGACAGCAAATAACAACAACAACTCATGCACACTGGGCAAAAGCCTCCAACCTCTATACAGATCTATAAAGGTTTGTGGTTTCCTGACCCACTTAAAACCATGATGTAAGTGATTTTTTGTATTGCAGATTGAATGTTTCCTCCAAGTTCACATTGAGAATGCATTATATTCTAGGCAGTGGCTTAATAGTTTAAAAAATATTGTTTCATTTAACCCTAACCACATGCTATGGCATACACACTCTCGATATCCTCTTTTTTTATATATGAAGAAACTGAGGCTTAAAGAAGCTAAATAACTCATGCTCTTTCTTTGATGTAATGAATACAAATATTTGTATTTTCATAAAAATTACATCAATTGAAACAATATTTCTATAAGGATAATATAGCCTTTGAAACATGACTTTTTTTTTTTTTTTTTAAATTGAGCTTTGGGTGAAAATCTACAGAGTAAATTCATTTTCTTTACAACTGTTCATATACATTTTGTTTCATGACATTGATTGCAATCCCCATAATGTAGCAGCTCTCTTCCCACTTTCTCCCTATGATTACCTTTCTCCTGTGTCATTCTTTCTTATGTATTCCTGCCCTCTCATCTATCTCCCTGTGCAAATTCTGCCTTCCTGATCGCCCATGATTGATTGTTCAAAGGACTGTACCTACCTGGTGTAAATGTTCACCTTACATGTCTATCTATTGTTTGGCTGGAAGCCAGGGGAGTGAGTTCCATTCCAGGCCTGAAGGGTGACTAGAGGCCATAGTCTCGACGGTTTCATCAGTCTCTATTAAATCAGTAAGACTGGTCTTTTTTCTGATTTTGAGTTTTGTTCCATATTTGCCTCCCACTCTATGCAGGATTTCCTTCACTGATCCCTTTCTGAGTGGCTGAAAGGGGTAGCCAGGCACAATCTAGTTCTTCTAGTCTCAGGGTCATGTAGTCTGAGGTTGACATGGTCCACTAGTCCCTTGGCCTAATTGTTTCCATGTGTCCTTGGTTTTCTTCATTCTGCTTTGCTCTAGACAAGGAATAAACAATTGCGGCATCTTACAGGGCCACATGCAAGCTTTTAATATCCCATTTACTACTTACCAAAGTAAGATGTTGTGTAGTACGTTATGCCAATTAAGCTTGATGTTCCCCATGACCATGGTTCCAAGCCTATGGGCCCAAGAACTCACTCCCTCAGGGTGCTTGGCTGTGGCTAATAAGTTATCATAACTTTGCCCCTGTTAGCTCTAATACATATATGGACTTTCTTATAGCACATACAAGTATATATATGTAGAAATATGGCCTGCCAAACTTATGTATGGTCATGGGTATATTCTCTTTTGCCTAGATGTACATGATCATTCAGGCTGTCCACCTATGTATCTACCCGTAAATTAGAAAAAAAAAAAAAAAAAAAAAAACATGCTACTTTTTGTCTGAATTATCTTTTTCCTTCAAAACCAATAATTTCTCAGGTTCAATTACTCGCTTCCTCAAGGTGGTGAGCTATGACCAAGAAGTTATCATAACTTTGCCCCTTGCCAGCTCTATTATATATTTGGGCTTTCTTACAGCACATACATATAAGTATGAAGAAATATCGCCTGCCAACCTTATATATAAACAAACAAACAAACAAACAAAACAAACTTACTACCATCAAGTTGGATCCAACTCATAGCTACCCCTCCTTGGGTTTCTGAGGTGGTATCTCTATGGAAGTAGGTTCCGAGGAGTGGCTGGTAGGTTTGAACCAGTCAAATGCCATAGGCACTACACCACCAGAGCTCCTAATCTTATATATGGTCATGGGTATATTCCATTCTGCTAGACATACCTGATCGATCATTCAGAATACTACACTGTTTTGACTACTGTGGCTGTATAGTAAGTTTTGAGATTGGGGAGTATGAGACCTACTTTGTTTTTCTTCTTCAGTAGTGCTTTGCTTATCTGAGGTGTCTTTCCTTTCCATATAAAGTTAGTGATTTGTTATTCCACATCTTTAAAGAATGCTGATGGAATCTGGGTCAGGATTGCATTGAATGTATAGATTGCTTTGGGTTTTATTGACACTTTCACAATACTCATTCTTTCTATCTATGAACAAGGTATGTTCTTCCATTTATGTAACTTCTTGTAGTAGTGTTTTGTAGTGTTGCTTGCATAGGTCTTTTGTGTCCCTGGTAAGATTTATTCCTAAGTGTTTTATCTTTTTGATAGCTATCATAAATGGTATTGTTTTCCTTTTCAGAGATCTCTTTCTTGATGTAGAGGAATCCAACTGATTTTGAATGTTGACCTTGTATCTTGCCACTTTGCTATATCTTCCTATCAGTTCCAGTAGTTTTCTTGCTGAGACTCTTGGGTTTTCTATGTATAGGATCATGTCATCTGTAAATAGAAATAACTTTTTCTCCTTTGCTAGTTTGGGTGTCTTTTATTTCTCTTTTTTGCCTTATTATCCTGGCAAGGACTTCCAATGCAATGTTAAATAGAAGTAATGATAGAGGGCATCCTTGTCTGGTTCCCATTCACAATGGGAATGTTTTGAGTTTCCCTCCATTGAGAATAATGTTGGGTATTGGTTTTGTGTATACTCTTTATTATATTGAGAAATTTTCTTTCTTTTCCTTCTTTACTGAGTATTTTTTTATCAGGAGTGGGATGTTGGATTTTATTAAATGCCTTTCTGCATCAGTTGATATGGTCATTTGATTCTTTTCCTTTGTTTTATTCATGTGATAGATTACATTGTTTTTTCTGATGCTGAATCATCCTTACATACCTGGTATAAATCCCATGTGGTCATGATGCATTATTTATTTTTTACTTTTTTTTAATCCAATTATTTACAATATACCATTTTATGTATTTTATTTTGGAAGGAAGGTTGGGTAATCTACTGCTGTAGTGATACTGCCTTGGAAACCCAAGGAGGGGTCACTATGAGTTTGGTCCGACTCCACAGCACATAACAAAAACAATATTTTATTTATTTATTTTAATTTTTGCAGTGTTCCCTCCTCTCCCTTCTCACCCCTAGTAACCAACAAATAAAATTTCCTTTCATATAGAAACCTTTCCTTGACTTTTTACAATAATGAACTTATACAATATTTGTTCTTCTGTGATTGACTTAGCACAGTGTCCTCCAAGTTCATCCATGTTATGCAGTGTTTTGCAGCTTCTACATTATTTTTTAGTGTTGCATAGTATTCCATTGTGTCTATGCACCAAAGTTTGGTTATCCATTCTTCTGTTGATGGGCACCTAGGTTGTTTCCATCTTTTTGCTATTGTACATAGTGCAATGAACATGGGTGTGCATATATCTGCTCTTGTCCTGGCTCTCATTTCTTTAGGATATATACTTAGTAATAGAATTCCTGAATCAAATGGTATTTCTAATTCCAACGTTTTAAGGAATTGCCATACTGTTTTCCAACATGGTTGTACCATTTTTAAGGAATTGCCATACTGTTTTCCACCATGGTTGTACCATTTAACAGTGCCAATCTCTCCACATCCTTGCTGACATTTGTTATTTTCTGTCTTATTGAACTTTGCTATTAGTGCTGTGGCAATAGGGTGTCTCATTGCTGTTTTGATTTGCATTTCTCTAATGGCTAATGATCATGAACATTCTTCACTTTTTTTTGTTGCCTGAATATCCTCTTTGGTGAAGTGTCTATTCATGTCTTCTGCCCAGTTTTTAATTGGATTGTTTGTCTTTTTGTTGTTTAGATGTTGGAGTTTTCTATAAATTTTAGAGATAAGTGCCTTGTCAGATATGTCATTGCTGAATATTTTTTTCCCCAAGTTGTAGGTTCTCTTTTTACACTTTTGGAGAAGCCTTTTGAAGCACATAAAAATTTATTTTTTAGAAGGTCCTGTTCATCTAGTTTATCTTCTGCTGTTTGTGCATTTTGGGTTATGCTTAACAGTCTATTTATGCCATAAATGAGGGTGCCAAAATTTGCCCCTATTTTTTGTTTGAGTGACTTTATAGTTTTAGGTTTCACATTTAACTCTTTGATCTACCTGAAATTAGTTTTTGTGTATGGTGTAAAGTATGGGTCTAGTTTCATTTTTCTGCGAATGGATATCCATTTTTGCCAGCACCATTTGTTAAAGAGACAATCTCTTTCCCATTTAATGGATTTCAGCCCTTTGTCAAAGATCAGCTGATCATAGGTCAATGGATTTATTTCTGGGTTCTGAATTCTATTCCACTGGTCTATATGTCTGTCATTGCACCAATAACAGGCTGGTTTCTTCTTCTTCTTCTTTTTTGGTTTCTTCTTATTATTATGGTTATTTATATTTTCAATGTTCCCTCCTCTCCCCTTCCAACCCTGGTAACCAACAAAGAAAGTTTCTTTCCATATATAAGCCTTTCCTTGAGTTTTTACAGTAATGAACTAATACTATATTTGTCCTTCTGTAATCAGCTTACTCATTCAGCATAATGTCCTCCAATTTCATCCATGTTATGTGGTGTTTTGCAGATTCTACATTATTCTTTACTGTTGCATAATATCCCATGGTATTTATGTACCATAGTTCAGTTATCCATTCTTTTGACGGGCACCTAGGTTGTTTCCATCTTTTTGCTATTGTAAATAGTGTTATGCAGAACATGGGTGTGCATATATCTGTTCTTGTGCTGGCTCTCATTTCTTTAGGATATATACCTAGAAATAGGATTGCTAGATCAAATGGTATTTCTAATTCCAACTTTTTAAGGAATTCCTATACTGCTTTCCACAGTGGTTGTATCATTTGACAGTCCAACTAGTAGTTTATGAGAGTCCGAATCTCTCCATATCCTCACTGACATTTGTTATATTCTGTCTGGTTGTACTTTAGTGCTGTGGCAAGACATTGCCTCATTGTTGTTTTGATTTGCATTTCCCTAACGGGAGGTATGGTGGCATAGTGTCTAAAGCATTTAATTACTAACCAGAAGGCTGTCATTCAAACCCACTAGCCACTCCTTGGAAGGAAGATTGGGCAATCTTCTTCCGTAGAGAAACCCAAGGAGGGGAGCTGTGAATCGAATAAACTCGACGGTGATGAGTTTGGATTTTGGTAATGGCTAATGATCACGAATATTTCTTCATAGGTTTGTTGGCCACCTGAATATCCTTTTTGGTGAAGTGTCTATTCATGTCTTCTGCCCAGTTTTTAATTGGATTGTTTGTCTTTTTGTTGTTGAGGTGTTGGAGTTTTCTATGAATTTTAGAGATAAGTCCTTTGTCAGATATGTCTTTGCCAAATATTTTTTCCCAATTTGTAGGTTCTCTTTTTACTCATTTGGAGAAGTCTTTTGAAGCACATAAAAATTTAATTTTTAGAAGGTCTCGTTCATCTAGTTTATTTTCTGCTGTTTGTGCATTTTGTGTTATGGTTGACAGTCTATTTATACCATAAATGAGGGCCCCTAAATTTGTAGCTATTTTTTGCTTGAGGAATTTTATAGTTTTAGGTTTTACATTTAAGTCTGTGATCTATCTGGAGTTAGATTTTGTGTATGGTCTGAGATACGAATCTTTATTTATTTTTAATGCATTTTATTGAAATATAACTTATATACAGTGAAATACACAAAACTAAAGTGACATGGGTCAATGATTTTTTTTTTTTCAGTGTTCCCTCCCCTCCACTCCCACCCCTGGTAACCAACAAAGAAAGTTTCCTTCCATATATAAACCTTTCCTTGACTTTTTAAAATAATGAACTAATACTATATTTGTCCTTCTGTGATTGACTTATTTCACTCAGTATAATATCCTCCAAATTCATCCATGTTGTACAGTGTTTTGCACATTCTACGATATTCTTTAGGGTTGCATCATATGGCATTGTGTGTATGTATCACGGTTTAGTTATCCATTCTTCTGTTGATGGGCACATAGGTTGTTTCTATCTTTTTGCTATTGTAAATAGTGCTGCAATGAACATGGTTGTGCATGTATCTGTTCTTGTCCTGGCTCTCACTTCTTTAGGATATATACCTAGTAATGGGATTGCTGGGCCAAATGGTGTTTCTAATTCCAGCTTTTTAAGGAATCTCCATACTGTTTTCCACAGTGATTGTATCATTTTATAGTCCCACCAGCAGTGTATGAAAGTCCCATTCTCTCCACATCTTCGCCAGCATCCACCATTTTGTGTCTTGTTGAACTTTGCTATTAGTGCTGGGGTGAGATTGTACCTCATTGTTGTTTTGATATTCATCTCTCTGATGGCTAATGATCATGAGTATTTCTTCATGTATTTGCTGGCTGCTTGAGTATCCTCTTTGGTGAAGTATCCATTCATGTCTTCTGCACATTTTTTAATTGGATTTTTAATCTTGTTGTTGTTGAGGTGTTGGAGTTTCCTACAAACTTTAGAGATAAGTCCCTTGTCAGATATGTAATTATTGACAAGTATGAATTTGTTGCTGTCATTTTGTTATGTGCTTTCTTGTTGTATTGATTTCTTTGTTCCATATAATTCTCTGTGCTGAGCTCGTTTTGTTTATGAATCTTATCACTTCCTTCATTGCTATTGCTTTATATTTGATAAATATTTGTACTGGTCCTCTTTTTTATTTTGATGTGAAGGTTTGTCATTTTTCTTTGAGGTTACCCTGTGATTTACAATTTCTTCCAAGTTTAGAACAGTCAGCTCTACCTTGTAGTTGTCCTGACTTCCCTACCATTTAGAAGTTCTGTAACTACACAGTTTTTTCCCTCTTTTTGGTTTGTAGTTGTCTTCATTTGTCAATTGATGTCTCTGGCTCTGTGTTTACAATCTTGTAGGCTTATTTACTTTGGATACTTCTATAACTGGGTTGGTTTCTGGGTTATGTAATCATGTGTGTTAATAGTCAGTTGTTTGCTGTTGTTGTATCTCTGTGCAAAGGACTCCCTTTAGTATCTCTTGTAAGGTTGTTCTGCTTTTCACAAATTCCCTTAATTTCTGCTTATCTAGAAATGTTCTAATTTCACCATCATATTTGAGGGACAATTTTTCTGGGTATCTAATTCTTAGTTGGCAATTTTTCTCTTTCAGGGTTTTATATATACCACCCCATTGTCTTCTTGCCTGCATGGTTTCTGCTGAGAAATCTGAGCTTAGTCTTATTGGTTGCCCCTTGTAGGTTACTTGGTTTTTCTTGTGCTGCTTTCAGGATTCTTTCGTCATTTTTGGTTTTGGTGAGTTTGACAATGATATGTCTTAGTGCTTTTCTTTTGGGGTCTATCCTGTTTGGGGTTCATTGGACTTCTTGAAATGGTGCCCTCAGTCACTTTAAATATCCAAAATGGTCACCACATGTAAACAATCAAAATGGCTGCATCCTTTGGCAGCTGAAAGTCCACAGATCAGGTTGTCTCCCTCCTTGCTGTTTCCCTTCCTAGTCATACGCCAGCAGCACAGTTATCCCTATAGCCCTAGGCAACCAGGGCTAATCTTTAGGTCAATTCTCAGGTCCCAGCACCACTTGGAAATATTTAGGGTGTTAGTCCCATTAGAGTAACTGATAGTCTACTTCTCTGACCTTCTCCATACTCACTGTTTTTGTTCAGGTTTTTCCTTTCGTTGGGTGCTTAATCCACTTCTGTATACTTCCTTTCAAAGGTCAAGGCTCCAGGATTATCTTCTGTGTCTCTGTCAACTCTTTTCTCTTTGTTGAAGGGTCTATGTAGCTTGTCCGCCTATTCTGCCATTTTACTGGAAGGCTCTAAGATATGGATCTTATTTCATTTTTGCAAATGGATATCCAGTTTTGCCAGCACCATTTGTTAGAGAGACCATCTCTTCCTTATTGAATAGATTTCAGCCCTTTGTAAAAAAATCAGTTGACCATGAGTTGAAGGATCTGTTTCTGGGTTCTCAATTCTATTCCATTGGTCCATGTGCAAGTTGTTGTACCAATACCAGGCTTTTTTGATCCCAGAGTGTGACACCTCCTACTTTGTTCTTCTTCTTCAATAGTGCTTTGCTAATCCAATGTCTCCTTCCTTTCCATACAAAATAAGTGATTGGCTTTTCCATATCCTTAAAGAATGTTGGTGGGATCTGGACTGGGATTGCATTGAATGTATAGATTGCTTTGGGTAGTATTGACATTTTCACAATGTTCAGTCTTCCTATTCACAAGCATGTTCCATTTATGTAGATCCCTTATGGTTTCTTAAAGCACTGTTTTGTAATTTTCTTTGTACAGATCTTTTGCATCCCAGCTAAGATTTATTCCCACATATTCCATTTTTTTTTTTGCTAGATATTGTAAATGGTATTGATGTCCATATTTCCTTTTCAGAAAACTTTTTGCTGGTGTAGAGGAATCCAACTGATTTTTGTACGTTGATCTTGTATCCTGTCACTATGCTAAATCTCTCAATTAGTTTCAGTTGTTTTCTGTCTGAGTGTCTTGGGTATATGTACAGCATCATATCATCAGCAAATTGGGATAGTTTGACTTCTTCTGTACCAATTTGGATGCCTTTGATTTCTCTTTTTTGTCTTATTGCCATGGCTAAGGCTTCCAATACAATGCTGAATAGAAGTGATGATAGAGGACTTTCTTGTCTGGTTCCTGGTCATAAGGGAAATGGCTCCAGTCTCTCTCCATTGAGAATAATGTTGGTTATTGGGTTTTGCCCTTTTTATGCTGAGGGATTTCCTTTCTATTCTTATTTTGCTGAATTTTTTTTTTTTAATCAGGAATAGGTGTTGGATTTTATCTAATGCATTTTCTGCATTGATTGATATGATCATGTGGTTCTTTCCCTTTGTTTTATTTTTGTGATGGATGACATTGATTGTTTTTCTAATGTTGAATCATCCTTCCATAACTGATATGAACCACACTCGATCATAACTTTATTTATTTATTTTATTTGTGTTGTTGGAGTCTGTTGTTGGAGTTCTCATGGCGTAGTGCCTAAGGCATTTGACTGCCAAACAGAAGGTTGGTGCTTCAAACCCACCAGCCACTCCATAGAAGGAAAACTGGGCAATCTACTTCCATAAAGATTTACCACCTCAGAAACCCAAAGAGGGTTGCCATGAGCTGGAATCTACTCCATGGCAGTGAGTTTCTTTCTTTCTTTTTTTTTTGGTTTGGAGTCTATCAGCTAGGATTTTGTTGAAGATTTTTGCATCTATATTCATGATGCATATTGGTCTGTAGTTTTCCTTTATGGTGATGTCTTTGCCTGTTTTGGTATCAAGGTTGGGCTTGCTTCATAAAACAAATTCTGGAGGATTCCATCCTTTTCTATGTTTTGGAATAGTTTGTGTAGAGTTGGTGTCAGTTGTTCTCTGAACGTTTGGTAGAATTCTCCAGTAAAACCATCTGGGTAAGGTTTTTTTTTTTTTTTT
>NW_006921916.1:358474-371653 GCF_000298275.1 Orycteropus afer afer
CTGCTCTTTTTCTAATTGTTGGAGGTGTTGGGTTAAAGTATTGATTTTGGCTCTTTCTTCTCTTATGATGTGTGCATTTATTGCTATAAATTGGCCTCTTATCACTGCTTTTGGTGTGACCCAAGGGTTTTTGTATGTTGTGTTTTCATTCTTGGTTGACTCAAGGAATTTTTTAATTTCATTTTTTATTTCTTCTATTACCCAGTTGTTTTTAAGGAGGGTGTTATTCAGGTTCCCTGTGTTTGCTTCTACCCTGTTGGTCTTCCTATTGTTGATTTCTAATTTTATCACACTGTGATGGGAGAAGATGCTTTGCAATATTTCAATGTTTTTAAATTTATTAAGCCTTGCTTTGCCTAACATATGGTCTATCTTAGTGAATGTTTCATGTGCACTGGAAAGGAATGTATATTGTGCTGTTGTTGGGTGAAGTGCTCTGTAGATGTCTCTAAGGTCAAGTTGGTGGATTGTATTGTTCAGTTCTTATGCATCTTTGTTGAGTTTCTTTCCAGTTCTATCTTTGATTGAAGGTGGTGTATTAAAGTCTCTTACTATGACGTGGAGTCAGTCATCTATTTGCCTTTTCAATTCTCTTAAAGTCTGATTTATGTATTTTGGGGCTCTTTCATATATTATGGTTATATCTTCTTCAATTGATCCTTTAATCATTACATAATGTCCTTCCTTGTCTCTTATGGTGGTTTTTGTCTTTAAGTCAATTTGATCAGAAATTAATACTACCACTCCTCCTCTTTTGTGGTTGCCATTTGCTTGATATATCCTTTTCCAAACTTTGATTTTTAGTTTATTTTTGTCTTTGTCTCTAAGGCGTATCTCTTATAGACAGCATATTGATGGGTTATGTTTTCTTATCCAGTCTGCAACTCTCTCTCTCGAGTGGTGCATTTAATCCACTGACATTCAGTGTAATTATTGACAAGTGTGAATTCATTGCTGTGATTTTATTATGTGATTTTTGCTAGTTTCTTTGTTCCATATAATTTTTTTTTGTGCTGAGCTCATGTTGTTCATTAATTATGTTATTTCCTACATTTCTATTGTTTTAATATTTGCTAAATATTTGTGCTTCTCCTTTTTTTTATTTTGATGTGAAAGTTTATCATTTTTCTTTGAGGTTACCTTGTGATTTGTGATTTTCTTCCCAAGAACAGTGCATTCTAGCTTGTAACTGTCTTGATTACTCACAATTTAGAAGTCTGTAACTACACTGTTTTTTTCCCTCTTTTTGGTTTATAGTTGTTGTTGGCCAATTGATGTCTCTGTTTTCCTGTTTACAATTTTGTAAGCTTATTTTACTTTGGATACTTCCATAACTGGTTAGGTTTCTGGGTTATGTCATTATGTGTGTCAATAGTTTGTTGTTGTTTGCTGTTGTTTATTCTGTCCAAAGGATTTCCTTTAATATCTCTTGTAAGATTGGTCTGATTTTAACAAATTCCCTTAATTTCTGCTTCTCCAGATATGTCTTAATTTCACCATCATATTTGAGGGACAAATTTGCTAGGTATATAATTCTTGGTTGGAAATTTTTTTATTTCAGAGTTTTATATATATCATCCCATGGCATGATTTTTGCCAAGAAATCAGAGCTTAGTCTTATTGATTGCCCTTTGTATGTAATTTTTTGTTTTCCCTTTGCTGCTTTCAGGATTCTTTCTTTGCCTTTGGCTTTGGTTTGATGATGATATGCCTTTCTTAAGAGATCTTATCTGTTTTTGATTTTTTGGACTTCCTGAATGGATGTATTCTCATCCTTCATCATATCAGGGAAATTATCTTCCAACAAATCTTCAACAATTTTCTCCGTGGTATGTATTGAGGTATTTGTCTTCAATCTCACTAATTCTATCTTCCACTGATTTGATTCTACTCCTTTGCCTATTCAATTTGTTATCTATTTGTGAAAATAGATATTTAAAATTAATATTAATATTCTGGATTTCTATCTGTAGATTTTATTTCAGTCCTAATTTTTCATTTATTTGTTCATTTTGTTATTTTATTGTGTGCTAAAACTTGTTCTAGGGTTTTCTCTGTGTTTTCCTTAATTTTGTCAGTGTTTTTCTTGATATGTCTTTCAATCTGTTGAATGTACCTAAATTTAATTCTTTTGAACTCCTTATCAGGGAGTTCCAATGCTGGTTCTTCCTCAGGGATGTGTACTGGTTCTATATCCTGGTCCCTTGTTCCTACTGCTTTATTTTACTTTATTGTGTGGACAAATGGTGTGTTGTCTCTGAGACATTGTGACATTGTTGTGTTTATATATAATTGATGATTTTATATTGGAGTGATTTGCCCAAGATTTTCATTTTCTTTGTTTTGTTTGTATATATCTGAGTAAGCAAGTTAGTGTGCTCTTTTATTCACTGGTTGGCAAAACTTATGCACACACAACCTGTCTTCTGGTGGATGTGAGAGAATTAGAGTGGTACACAGATCTCTGTCAGCTGTTTGTGAAGAGCAGTTAAGGGTGAGTGAGGCTTGTATTGGCTGTCACGTTGGCCAGTTGGTGCTAAAGCAATTCGTGGCCCTCAGTCAGTAGGTGGGGCTGCAGGGGGTGCAGGTGTGGTTAGGTCTTATAGACACAGTTGCAGTCTCCCACTCAGTTAGACAAAAACAACAATTAATGAAAAACAAAAGGTGAAAACTAGGAGAAAAAATACACACTGCATAAACACTTGGAAAAATCACCAAAATGAGAAAGAAAGAAAAAAGAAAAAAGTTGAAAGGCAATAAATGATATGAAATATTTAAAGAAATACTTTAAAAAGACAAAAGAGATATAAATAGAGAAAGAGGAAAAAAACACAATATCTGGAGAGGGGGAAATAATAGAAAAGAGCTAGAATAAGAGAATAATGAGGAAAAATTGGGCAAAATGCAAAACAAGGAATGGGAAGAATCACAAGAAAGGAAAGTGGGAACCAGGGAAAGAGAAAAGAAAAGAAAAGAAGAGCCTCAAAACTATAACCTGGAAAGGGGAAAAGAAAGAATAAAACTAAAAAAAGAAGGAAAATAGAGGATAATTTAGAAACAAAAAACAAATAAACAGCAACAACAACAACAACAAAAATCTGGTGTGTGGGGGGGTGCATGGGGCAAGGCACCAAGACTCTGTGAGAGCACACAGTCTGAGATGGAATTCCTGCTAGTCCAGAAGGTGGGTTGACATGAGGTATGACCACACCACCATTCACCAAGAGGTTGTAAGGTATAAAAATAACAAGAGTAATATCACATTTTTCCAGTTGTCAGCCCCTCATATGTTCATGCTCTCCTTGGCAAGTGGAGCTTATTCTTGTTGTTGTTGTTAGGTGCCATCAAGTTGTCTCTGATTCTTAGTGACCCTAGGCACAGCAGAATGAAATACTGCCCAGTCCAGAGCCAACTCCACGTTCCCTGCTATGCTTGAGCCCATTGCAGCAGCCACTGTGTCAATCCTTCTTGTTGAGGACCTTCCCCTCCTTCTTCAACGCTCCAGTTTACCAAACATGACATCCTTCTCCAGGGAATGGTCCCTTCTGACCACATGACCAGAGCAGGTGAGACAAAGTCTGGTCATTCTCACTTCCAAGGAGCATTCTGACTTCACTTCCTCCAGCACAGATCTGTTAGTTCTTTTAGCAGTCCATCATACTTTCAGCATTCTTAGCCAGCACCACAACTCAAAAGCATCAATTTTCCTTTGGTCTTCTTTATTCATTGTCCAGCTCTCACATGCATATGAGGTGACTGAAAATATCATGGCTTGTGTCAGGCATACCTTACTCCTCAAGGAGACATCTTTGCTCCTCAGCACTTCAAAGAGGTCCTTTGTAGCTGACTTGCCCAGTGCTATATGTCATCTGATGTCCTGATTGCTGCGTCAATTGGCGTTGGCTGTAGAATCAACCAATGTGAAGTCTTTGACAACTTCAATTTTCTCTCCATTCATCGTGATGCTGCTTACAGGTCCACTTGTGAGAATTTTTGTTTTCTTTATACTGAGATGCAATCCATACTGCAGACTGTAGTCTTCAATCTTCATCAGTAAGTGCTTCAAGTCATCCTCACTTTCAGCAAGCAAAGTTGTGTTGTCAGCATATCTCAAGTAGTTAATGAGCCTTCCTCCAATCCTGATGTCACATTCTTCATATAGTCCAGCTACTTGGATTATATGCTCAGCATATATATTGAATAAGTGTGGTGAAAGGATACAACCCTGATGCACTCCCTTCTTGATTTTAAACCACGCAGAGTACCCTTGTTCTGTTAGAACGACTGCCTCCTTGTCTATGTACAGGTTCTCATGAGTACAATTAAATGTTCTGGAATTCTCATTCTTAATGTTATCCACAATTTGTTATGATCCACACAATCAAATGCTTTTGCATAGTCAATAAAACACAAGTAAACATCTTTCTGGTATTCTTTGTTTTGAGACAAGATTCATCTGACATCAGCAATGATTTCTCTTGTTTGACATCCTCTTCTGAATCCAGCCTGCACCTCTGGCAGTTCTCTGTCAAGTTCTCTGCAACTCCTTTTGAATTATCTTCGTAAGATTTTACTTGCATGCAAAATTAATGACATTGTTTGATAATTTTCACATTCTGTGGGATCACCTCTCTTTGGAATGGGCCTAAATATGGATCTCTTCCAGTCAGTTGGCCAGGTAGCTGTCTTCCAAATCTCTTGGCATAACCAAGTGAGTACCTCCAGTGGGGCATCCATTTTTTGAAACATCTCAATGGGTATATTGTGATTCAAGGTTTAATTTTTTTCTTCAGTTCTTTCACCTTGAGAAATGTTGAGTGTGTTCTTCCCTTTTAGTTTTCTAAGCCCAGGTCTTTGTACATTTCATTATAGTAATTGGCTTTGTCTGCTTGAGCTGCTCTTTGAAATCTGTTTAGTTCTTTTGTCATTTCTTCCATTTGCTTTAGCTGCTCTCTGTTCAAGGACAAGTTTCAGAGTCTCTTCTGACATCCATTTTGGTCTTTTCTTCTTTTCTCCTTTTTAATGACCTCGTGATTTTTTCGTGGATGATGTTCTTGATGTCATCCCACAATTCTGGTTTTCAGTCATTGGTGTTCTATGCATCAAATCTATTCTTTAGATCAAATCTATTCTTTAGATGGTCTCTAAATTCAGGAGAGATATATTCCAGGTCATATTTTGGCTCTTGTGGAATTGTTTTAATTGTCTTCATCTTCAAGTTGAACTTGCATATGAGTAGTTGATGGTCTGTTCCACAATCAGCTCCTAGCCTTCTTTTGGCTGAAGATATTGAGCTTTTCCATTGTCTCTTTCCACAGATGTAGTCAATCTGATTCCTGTGTACTCCATCGGGCAAAGTCCATGTGTATAGTTGCTGTTTGTGTTGTGGTATTTGCAATTTATAAGTCATTGGTCTTGCAAAACTCTATCATGCAATCTCCAGCATTATTTCTGTCACCAAGGCCAAATTTTCCACTACTGGTGATTCTTCTTCATTTCCAACTTTTGCATTCCAGTCACCAGTGATAATTAACACATCTTGATTGCACACATTAAATTTCAGACTGCAGAAGTTGATAAAAATCTTCAATTTCTTCATCTTTGGTTTTGGTGGTTGGTGCATAAATTTGAATAATAGTTGTATTAACTGGTTTTCCTTGTAGGTATAAGGATATTATCCTATCACTGACAGCATTGTACTTCAGGACAGATCTTGAAACATCCTTTGTGATGATGAATGCTACATCATTCCTCTTCAAATTTTCATTCCTGGCATAGTAAATCATATGGTTATCTGATTCAAAATGGCCCAAACCAGTCCATTTCAGCTCACTAATGCCTAGGATATTAATCTGTACACGTTTCATTTCATTTTTGACAACCTCCAATTTTCCTAGATTCATAGTTCATAATTCCATGTTCCTATTATTAATGGATGCTTGCAACTGTTCTTCCTCAACTTGAATTGTGCCATATCAGCAAATGGAGGTCTTGAAAGCTTTACTTTATCCATATTAGTAAGGTTGGTCCTACTTTGATTATGCAGCTTCTTCCTAGTCGTATTTTGAAAGCCTTCTGGCCTAAGGGGTTCATTCTCCTGCACTGTATTGAACAATGTTTCTGTGCTATTCATAAAGTTGCATAGTAATATACCAGACAATGTTTCTCTGCTATTCATAATGTTTTCACTGGCCAGTTCTTTGAGAAGTGGATGGCCTCTTCCTTCTTCCTAGTCTATCTCAGTCTGAAAGCTGCATTGAAACCTGTGCAGCACGTGGAACTCTGCTGGCACTTGAAACACTGGTGGCACAGCCTGAAACTTCATAGTAACACACAAGCCACAATAGTATGGCAAACTGACAGACAAGTTTGTCTTGTTTAGCTGTTCAAAATCACTCTGCCCTCTCCTTACCTGGATCCCTGGCATTGCTCTACTCTGTCATTCCCTTGGCTTCTCTTTCCCCTGCTTTCCTGGCTCATGGGGTTGGGCCTGGGTCCCTCCCCTTACCTGGATCCCCTGGCTGCTATTCTGTCTGTCATGCCCTCTGGGTTTTCTTTTTCCTGCTTTCCTGGCTGGTGGGGTTGGGGCCTGGTCTCTCCCCTTACCTGGATTGCTCACTCCTGTTCTGCTCTGTCGTGCCCTCTGTTTTCTCTTTTGCCCGCTTTCTTAGCTGGTGGGGGTAAGGTCTGTGTCCCTCCCATTACCTGGATCCCTGTCTGCTGCTCTGCTCTGTCATCCCCTCTGGCTTCTATTTCCCCCACTTTCCTGGCTGGTGGGGTTGGGGCTGGGTTGCTCCCCTTACCTGAATCCCTGGCTGCTGTTCTGCTCTATCATCTCTTCTAGCTTCTCTTTCCTCTCTTTCCTGGGTGGTGGGGGTGGGGCCTGGATAGTTCCCCTTACCTGGATGCCTGGCTGCTGCTCTGTTCTGTCATCCCCCTGGCTTCTATTTTCCCTGCTTTCCTGGCTGGTGGGGGTGGGGCCTGGGTCCCTCCTCTTACCTGGATCTCTGGCTGCTCTACTCTGTCATCCCCTCTGGCTTCTATCCGCACCCCCCCCCACGTTCCTGGCTAGTGGAGGTGGGGCCTCTGTCCCTCCCCTTACCTTGATCCCTGGGTGCTGCTCTGCTTTGTCATGCCCACTGGCTTCGAGCCTATTCTTAGGTCCCTGAAATCTGAATGAGAATGCTGTCACTTTAAATATCCAAAATGGGCACAGCTTCTGAACATGCGAAGTGGCTGCACCCTACAGACAGCTGAAAGTCCACAGCTCAGTTTGTCTCCTTCTTTACTGTTTCACTTTTTAGTCATTAGCCACCAGTGCAGTCTTCCATGCAGCTGTGGGTGACCAGGGCTGATTTTTAGGTTAGTTCTCAGGTCCTAACACCACTGGGAAATATTCAAACTGTCTGTGCTATAAGAATAGCTGGCAGTTCTGTTTTTCTCCTTATTAACTGTTTTTATTCAGTGTACCAGTTGGTGTACACTTCTGTATCCTTCCTGACAAAGCTCAGGGCTAAAGGATTATGTTCTTTATTTGTGTCAATTGGTTTCTCTTTTCTTTATTGAAGAGGGTCTGTGTAGCTTGCCTGCCTATTTTTCCATCTTACTGTAAGTTGGTGTATTATTTTTTTGATATGGTGGTGGATTCTGTTGGCTCGGATTCTGTATTCATGAGGGATATTGGACTATACTTTTCCTCTTTAAAGGTGTCGTTTCTTGGTTTTAGTATCAGCCTTATGCTTGCTTCATAGAATGAATCTGGGAGTATTACATCCTTTTCTATGTTCTGGAAAGTTTGTGTAGTTTAAGTGTCCCCTCTTCCCTGAACATTTTGTAGAATTCTCCATTGAAGCTGTTTAGGTCAGGAATTTTTTTGTAGTGAGTTTTTTTTTTTTTTTTCATGACCTGCTCAATTTCTTCTTTTGTTATGGGTCTGTTAAGGTATTCTATCTCAGACTGTGTTCAATTAGGTAAGTCTTGTGTTTCTAGAAATTTGTCCATCTCTTTTAGGTTTTTGAATTTGTTGGGGTACAATTCTTCATAATATTCAATTATTATCTTTTTGGTTTCAGTTGGTTCTGTTGTGATGTTGCCCATTTCATTTATTATTCATGTTATTTGCATCTTTTCTTCCTTTTCTTTGTTAAATTTGGTAGTGGTTTGTCAATTTTGTTAATCTTTTCACAGAACCAGCTTCTTTTTCTTTTTTCAAAGAACCAGCTTCTTGTCTGGTGGATTCTCTCTCTCTCTTTTTGCTTTCTACTTCATTTATTTCTGCTCTGATCTTTATTATTTCCATTCTTCTGGAGACTGTAGATATCTTTTGTTACTCTTTTACTGCTTTTTGGAATTGTCAAGTTAAGGTGTTGATTTTGATTCTCTCTTGTTTTTTGATGTGTGCATTTGCTGCTATAAATTAATCTCTGAGTACTGCTTTCACCCTGTCCCAAAGGTTTTGATAAGTTGTGTTTACATTCTCATTTGTTTCTAGGAATTTTTATTTATTTATTTCACACTTTATTTCTTCTGTTACCCAGTAGTTCTTGAGCAGTGTATTATTCCATTTCCATGTATTTTATTTTATTTTTGGTAGTCTTTCTATTATTGATTTATAATTTTATAGCTTTGAGATCCAAAAAGATGCTTTGTAAGATTTTAACGTTTTTCAGTTTATTGAGGCTTGTTTTATGGCCTAACATGTGGTCTGTCTGAAGAATGATCCATGTGCACTGGAAAATAATATATATTGTGTTTTTATTGGTTGAAGTCCTCTATATATATGTATGCAGTCAAGTTGGTTGATTTTGTTGCTTAGATCTTCTGTATCTTTGTTTTTTCCTACTTTATCTGTCCCTCATCAAAAGTGGTATGTTACAGTCTCCTACCACTATTGTGGAATTGTCTATTTCTTCTTTCAATTCAGTTAATGTTTGCTTTATGTATTTTGGCACTCTTTCATTGGGTGGATAGATATTTATTAAGGTAATATCCTCTTGGTCAATCAACTCTTTTAACATTATGCAACACCCTTCTTTGTCCCGTATGCTTTTTTTACCTTGAAGTCTATTTTATCAGAAATTAATATTGTCACTCCTGCTCTCTTTTTGGTTGCCATTAACTTCATATATATTTTTCCAGTCCTTGATTTTTAATTTATTTTTATATTTGTGTCTAAGGTGGGTCTCTTGTAGGCAGCATATTGATGAATCTTCTTTTCTTACCTAATCTGTTATTCTTTTTCTCTTAACTGGTGCATTTTGTCCATTCACATTCAATATGATTAATAATAGGTATGAATTTATTGCTGTCATAGTTTTATATATTTTTTTGTTATGTTGCTTGTATTTTTTTTGTTCCAAATATTTTTCAGTGCTGAGTTCACTTTCTTATTGAGTATTTTCTCCATTATTGTTAGCTTTGTGTTTAATAAGTCCTTTTGATTTTCTGCTTTTGGTTTGAAGGCTTATTAATTTTATTTGTGGTTACCCTGTAGTAAATTCTTATCTTCCTAAGTTTGGAACAGTCTGTTCTGTATAGACATATTCCTGACTTCCTTTGCATTTGAAAGTTTTGTGATTACAACAGTTATTCCCTCTATTTGCTTTGCTGTTTGTGTTTACAAATTGAATGTTCTATTTCTCTATTTACATTTTTATAAGTTTATTTTAGTTTTGAGATTCTTTTTCTGGTTGGTTTCTAGGTGGTGGTGTGAAGTGTCTTTGATTTTAATATTTTTTTCCATTGTTGGTTTTCTGTTTGAAGGACTCCTTTTAGTATTTCTTGTAGAGTTGAGCAGGTTTCCACAAATTTCCTTGATTTCTGTTTGTCTGAGAATGTCTTAATTTCACCCTCATATTTGAAGGATAGTTTGGCTGGATATATAATTCTTGGTGGTGTTTTGGTTACTTAGTGCCGCTCTGACAAGAATGTGCCACAAATGGGATGGCCTTAGAAAACAGCTTATTCTCTTACAGTTCAGGAGGCTAGAAGTCCAAATTCAAAGTGCCAAGCTCTAGGGGCTGGGTGAAAGTGCCTCAGCCTTGTGCTTCAGCTCTGCCTCCAGTTCCCAGCCGGCTGAAGCTAGAGGCTTTTCTTCACTCAGAAAGCTACTGGCTGCTGAGGCTGCCAAGCCCAAGGTTGACAAGTAAAAAGGCACAGTCTTGATGTTACCAAATCACATGTTGTTGTTGTTGTTGTTATGTGCCGTCGAGTCAGACCCGACTCATAGCGACCCCTCCTTGGGTTTCCGAGGCAGTATCACTACGGAAGTAGATTGCCCCATCTTCCTTCCGAGGAGTAGCTGGTGGGTTTGAACCACCAGCCTTCTGGTTAGCAGTCAAGTGCCTTAGGCACTGTCCTACCAGAGCTCCTAACCAAACCACATAGCAGGCCATTAATTTAAGTCTATTGTAAGTCTCAAGGTTGGCAGAGCATGGCAGGCTGCTGAACAACAACACAGCTATATGCAGGGTGCAAGTGTGCCATAAGCTAGAGACCACTCCCCAAGGCTTCTGCTTATGTACAGGAAGCAGACCACATTCCTGAAGGCAGTTACTCAGCAGTTCACAATAGATTCCACCATGGAGTTGATTACCAGTCTCATGATGGGGAATACTACATCCAGCTGCCCAGCCATTCAACCAGGCCCAGCCAGGTTGACACACAAACTGAACTACCACAGTTTGCAGTTCTTCTCCTTTAAGTTTTTGTATATGCCATTCCCTTGCCTTCTTGCCTGCATGGTTTCTACTGAGAAATCAGTTTAGTCTTGTTGATTGACCTTTTTAGGTAACATTTTGTTTTTCCCAAGCTGTTTTCAAGATTTTTTCTTTCTATTTGGTTTTGGAAAGTTTAATTATATTATGTCTTGGTGACTTTCTCTTGGGGATCTATCTTGTATGGGGATCAATCCTATATGGGGTTTGTTGAACTTCTTGGATGAATATTTTTTTGTCTTTCATTATAGGAGTTTTATGTTAGCAAGTCTTTGACAATTTTCTCACTTTTTTTTTTTTTTGCCTCCACTTGTTCTGGAATTCCAATCAGGCATATGCTATCTCTTTTCATATCATCCCGTATAACTCTTAGATTTTCTGAATTTCTCTTTATTGTTTGTTCTGATTTTTTCTCATATAAGCTGGTCTCAAGGGATTTGTTTTCTAGCTGGGAAATGCATTCTTCAGCCAGTTCAAGTCTACTCTTTTGTCCCTCCAATGTGTCATCTACTTCTGTAATTTTAGTGTTTATCTTCTGGATTTTTAATAGCTGTTTCTGTATGATTTCTCATTGTCTATTTACTTAGTCATTTTGTTTCTAATGATTTTCCTGAATTCTTCAAAGATGTTGTCCATCTTCTCCTTGCTTTTGTTTATGGTCCTTAAACTACTGGAAGGTTTTTTTTTTTTTTTTTTTTATATATATATCTTTTGAATTACTTATCAAATAGTTTTATTACTTGTTCTTCTTTGGAGAGGTTTCCTAGTTATTTAGTTTAGACACTTGTTTATGCTATCTTGTCTTGTGTTTGTTTGTTTGAATGAAAGTTGTCTGTTTTCTCTGAAGCATTTTGAACTTGTCTTTATTTATTGGTTTTGTGCTGATTTGGTTCACCTTGGTTTTATGTTTTAAGGAGCTGTGGTAGCACAACGCATAAGGCACTTGACTGCTAACCAGAAGATAGGTGGTTCAAATCCATCAACCACTCCCTGGGAGGAAGATTGGGCAATCTACTTCCATAATGATTTACCACCTCAGAAACCTGATGGGGATCCCTATGAGTCAATCAATTCAATGGCAGTGGGTTGGGTTTAGGTTTTATGTTATACTTTTTTATGATGTAACTGGAAGTGGGGGGCAGGTGTGCTTCTTTGGCTGTTAGCATGGCTGTACAGGGTCACTCTCTAGCTTTCTCAGTGTTAGTGGAGTAATTGGTGTGAATGTGAGTGCAATTCTCTGTAATGAGGAGGAATTGCAGTTTGAATGAGCAGGTATTGCCCACTGTCTGTCATTTATCCTGTGGTGCAAGAGCTTTTGGTAGTGATAATTGTCTGTTGGGTGAGGTGGCAAGTGTAGTAGATATGACTGACTAGTGGAGAGTTAATGTGTTCCTCTTGTTGGATGAGTCAGGGAAAAGAAAAAGAGAACCAAGGAGAAGTAAAGATAGATTAAAAATAGATGATAGGAAATAGGGAAAAAGGAAAAAGAATATAAGAAAAAGAGAAAAAACTACTGGGGGGGTGAGTGGGATGTAAGTTTGGTAAAATGAAAGAAGAAGAAGAGGTAGAGGAAGAAATGAACAGATAGAAAGGAAGAGATCTTGGGGAAAAGGAAAGTAGAAAAATAAAGGGAGAAGAAGGAAACTGAAGAGGGACTTTTCTAGTTATGGTCAGGCAGTGGTCCTGGGAACAGGCAGTTGTGAAGAATCTTCTCATCTACTGGAGTGTGCACCTATAGGGGTAAAAGGAGATTGGCACAAGAAGTCACCTCCATGAGAGAAGGCTTTAGGTTCTTGTCTTTTGTACTTAGTGTGAAGTAAATCAGCCAGTGATGCAGGAGTGTGAAAAGGAGAGCTGCAGCCCCTCTTTCTGTTTGGAGCATTTTACTGAGGATGTGTTCAGCTGTCAATCAAAGTCCTCTGGCTCAAACCCATTAGCTGCCTTCAGGATAAAGGACAGCTCTCTTCTGCAAAGATCTACAAGCCCTGAAACTCCAGGAGTCAGTTTCACTTCGTGCCCATAAGAGTTGCTAAGAGTTGGACTTGCCCCCACAGTGGGTTGTGTTTGGGTTTTTGTTTATTCGGGGAGAGTTTTTATTCCTTCTCCTTACTGCCTCCTGACTCTGCATCAGCTTAAACTAGGAGAGTTCTGACCCATTTCCCTGTATGATCTTCTTTTGTGCAGATTTAGCTCACTTGAAATCCTCCTAATCTGTTTACCCTGTGTCTTTAACACCTGTGGGTTCTGGGAATTAAAAAAAAAAAAAAAAAATTAACTCCTCATTCTCCTTTGTGTTTGTAATCATCTCTCTTCTGGCCAGACCAGCATTTCTGCCCCCCCCCGCCCAAGTCATTGACCCTTTCCTGTCTTCATTCAATCCAATACTTTATCTTCTCCTTGTTGTTGTTGTTGTTATGTGCCGTCGAGTCGGCCCCGACTCATAGCGACCCCTCCTTGGGTTTCC
>NW_006921916.1:372673-379150 GCF_000298275.1 Orycteropus afer afer
CTTCAAGGAGACATCTTTGCTCTTCATCACTTGAAAGAGATCTTTTGCAACAGATTTGCCCAATGCTATATGTCATCTAATATCTTTACTGCTGCTTCCATTGGTGTTGATTGTAGAACCAAGTAACTGTCTTTGAAAACTTTGAAGTCTGACAACTTCAATCTTTCTTCCATTTATCATGATGCTGCTTATTGGTCCAGTTGTCAGGATTTTTATTTTCTTTCTATTGAGGTGTCAACCATATTGCAGACTGTATTCTTCAATCTTCATCAGTAAGTGCTTCAAGTCATCCTCACTTTAAGCAAGCAAAGTTATGTCATCAGCATATCACAGGTTGTTAATTATTCTTCCTCCAATCCTAACGCCATGCTCTTCTTCATATAGTCCAACTTCTCGCATTTTCCTCTCAGCATACAGATTGAAAAAGTATGGCAAAAGGACACAACCCTGACACACTCCTTTCTTGATTTTAAGCCACTCAGTGTCCCTTGTTCTGTTTGAATGACAGCCTCTTGCTCTATGTACAGGTTCCTCATGAATACAATTAAGTGTTCTGGAATTCCCATTCTCTCAAGGTTATCCATAATTTGTTATGATCCACACAATTGAATGCTTTTGCATAGTCAATAAAACACAAGTAAATATCCTTCTGGTATTCTTTGCTTTGAGCCAAGATCCATCTGACATCAGCAGTGATATCCCTCATTCCACATCCTCTTCTGAATTCAGCTTGCATTTCTGGAAGCTCTCTGTCAATATACTGCTGCAACTTTTTGAATAATCTTCAGTAAGATTTTTCTTGCATGTGATATTAATGATATTATCTGATAATTTCCACATTCTGTGGAATGGGTACAAATATAGATCTCTTCCACTCATTTGTCCAGGTAGCTGTCTTCCAAATCTCTTTGCATAGCCAAGTGAGTGCTTCCAGTGTGGCATCCGCTTGTTGAAACATGTCAGTGGGTATTCTGTCAATTCCTGGAGACTTGTTCTTCTCTACTTCCTTCAGTGCGGGTTTGACTTCATCCTTCAGTACCTTTGGTTTTTGATCATATACCACCTCCTGAAATGGATGAACATTGACCAATTCTTTTTGGTACAGTGACTCTGTGTATTCTTTCCATCTTCTTTTGATGTTCCTTGTATCATTCAATATATTACTCATAGAATATTTCAATATTGCAACTTGAGGCTTAAATTTTTCTTAAGTTCTTTCAGCTTGAGAAATATCGAGTGTGTTCTTCCCTTTTGGCTCTCCAACTCCATACCTCTGCACATTTCATTATAATAATTGACTTTGTCTTCTCGAGCTGCCCTTTGAAATCTTATGTTCAGCTCTTTTATCTTGTCATTTCTTCCATTTGCCTTAGGTACTCTTCATTCAAGGGCAAGTTTCAGAGTCTCTTCTGACATCCATTTTAGTCTTTTCTTCCTTCCCTGTCTTTTTAATGACCTTTTGCTTTCTTCATGGATGATGTTCTTGATATCTTCCCACAATTTCTCTGGTTTTTGGTCATTGCTTTTCAATGCATCAAATCTATTCTTTAGAAAGTCTCTAAATTCAGGAGGGATATATTCAAGATCATATTTTAGCTTTTGTGGACTTATTTTAATTGTCTTCAACTTCAAGTTGAACTTGCATGTGAATAGTTGATGGTCGGTTCCAAAATCAGCTCTTAGCCTTGTTTTGGCTGAAGATATTGAGCTTTTCCATTGCCTCTTGTCACAGATGTAGTCAATCTGATTCCTGTGGAGAAGTCCACATATATAGCTGCCATTTATGTTGTTGAAAAAGATCTTTGCAATGAATAAGTCATTGGTCTTGCAAACTTCTATCATGCAATCTCCAGTGTTATTTCTATCACCAGGGCCAATATTTCCAACAATTGGTGACTCTTTGTTTCCAACTTTTGCATTCCAATCACCAGTGATAAGCAATATATTTTGATTACATGTTTGGTCAATTTCAGACTGCAGAAGTTTTTATAAAAATCTTCAATATCCTCATCTTTGGCTTTATGACAATAAAATATGACAATATTTCATACTTGGGTATAAATATCTGGCAAAGCAAAAATGACTTGCTCTTCTAAACTGCTACACTAACCTCCTAAGTGCTCACCTTTTGCTTTTTTTTCTATTCAACCCATTCTCCATGCTGCTTCTAGAGTGATGTTGAAAAACACATTTGTTTAGATTGTTTTCCTACATAGCCCAAAAATCACTGCCATCGAGTTAAATCCTGACCCACAGTGACACGATAGGACAAGGTGAGAATTTCCCCATAGGGTTTCCCAAGCTGTAAACCTTTAGCAGAAAGCCATATCTTTTTCCTATAGCATGGCTAATGGGTTTGAACCATCAACATTTCTGTTAGCAGTAAAGTGCTTAACCACTGTGCCACCAGGGCTCCATTTTCTTACATAATTCTTACATGAATCCCTGTTCCTTTCAAGATTAGACAAAAGTCTTTAACACAGCCTGTATAGCCATGCATGATCTGACCCTGCCAGGCTCTCTAGCCTCCATTTTTACCACACTATGTATGTTCTCTAATATATCTTGCTTTTTACTTCCCAAGGTCTTGTACATGTGTAAGCTGAAAAAATTATTCTGTCTTACTCCACTTAGTTATGATCAATACATCTTTTTAATCTCAGCCTACATATAACCTTACTGGGGAAGTCTTTCTGAAGAACCCTTCTACACTCACCCATACTATCCTCAGAGTTAAATAATTTTGCTTTAACCCCTGAGCTCACACTGTTTTAGACTCTTGGTATTCATTGGGATCTATTTCTTTCAGTTTTTCTTTGCTCATCTTTCAAGTTAACACTCATGTCATTTTACTTTCCTATCTTTGAGTTAAAATCAGTCTACATCTAGAGATAACTCCATGACAAGACATTTATAAGTTACAGAAATATGTAAAGCCCTCTTCCTCATTGATCTTGAATTTCTTGCTGCATCTAGGTTCAGTAGAAGAAGTTCGAACAGTATCAGTATAAGTGTAATGTAGTAGTAGTTGTAGCATCAGACCTCATCTAACTTTTGATGAGAATTAAGACCAGTACAAAGCTGATTCTTATGAGATAGAGGTCAGACATACCTCCACACTCTACCTTTTCTTTCTTTTATTTTCAAATCAATTCTGACACTATAGAGTGTCCCAAAGCACTCTCTACTTTTCTGCTTAGTTCAATAATTCTTGCAATGATCACATGGAACTCTCAGACTATACTCATGATTACAGTTTATTAGAGAAATAATAGATTAAAATTCAGAATCACAATCAGCTTGGAAGTAACATGAACAACTCAGAGACAGGATCCAAAACAACAACAACAAACCAAACTCACTGCTGTCAAGTAGGATCCAACTCATAGTGACCCTTCCTTGAGTTTCCAAAGCAGTATTATTAGGGAAGTAGATTTCCAAATCTTCCTTCTGAGGAGTGGCTGGTGGGTTTGAACCACCAGCCTTCTGGTTAGCAGTCAAATGCCTTAGGCACAATGTTATCAGAGACACAGAACACAATTCATCAATCAAGATAATTTCCAAATAAGACAACTCTCAGCTTCTTTTTGGCCAAGCTCACAGGCAGGCCACACCTTGGCTTTCCTGCTTTTGTGCTCAGGCAGAGCTCTACTATTGGTCCTCTCATGGACCTGGGCTCTGCTGCTAGGCTTCTTTCAGGAAAGTGTTAACAGTGCTTTTGACTCTGCCATCAAGTGTCTGAAGGTATCCCTCCCCACCAGCAAACCTCCTATCCAAAGTTACTCAGTAATCTCACTCCATGAGTTGGGAAACCCACTGCAGCCACCTCACTCTATTGGCCAGGACTCCCACTGCAGCTGTCTAGCATCAGTCTCTTGGTTCTTGCCGCTTATATTGTCTTGCACCATCTCATCCCGTCTTGTACTGTCTCATGCTGACTGGAGCCATCTTCAGTCTTTTAGTTCTCAACAGCAACACTCTCCAGGATCTAGTCGGTTCTCAACACAAGGACCTAAGGATCAAAAGATGCATTCTGCCCCTGGCTTTTCTTCTTGACTATAGTGAGATCCTCTTCAACCTCTGTGGGATTGGTCCTTTTAAGCTTAGAAGGATGGCAAAGCTGACCAATCCTCTAGGTAGGCCACAGCCATCTAGTATGTATAGTAATTGATCAATCCATCAAGAATTTTACATGCTTTATTTGCATAGTAAACTGTCTAATCCCTTTGCAAGATTGTGGCCTAGCAAATCATCTTGTCAGAACTATAAATCCAGGGCCAGAAAGAAAAAAACCTGTTGCCCTGCAATAAGTGACATGGTAATTGTTGAACCACATAGCCTTAATTTCCACAAGAGAAATTAGTACATCACCACTCACTCTGTCTTATTTTTGTTTGCAATGACCAAATAGTATATCCTTAAAGTAGCAGAACAGAGAAGTGAATATAGGTACTGGAAACATCACTTTGCTCTCATATTCATCATCAATGACCAACTATGATTACCTCTATAATAGAAAGAGGAAGACAATATAATGGAATTTAAGAACCATATCATTAATGACATAGTGGAGATTTTAACCTCCTTTCTTTTTTAGTCTTCAAATCCTGCTTAACCACTGTTTTGTCTTTAGATTTATTATCCTATTTCAACTACCTCCTTTCCATCTAAAATCTTTGAATTGATCCCATCAGGCAAATATATAAATGTTGTCTTCTTTATTTTGCAAGTTATGCCTTTTAATCTTGTTAAATAATTTTTGAAGTGCCAGGCAAAGTGGCAGTGTGTTATTTTCACTGATAAGTATATTCTGACAGCTAACGAGAGTTTTAAAGCCAATATTGTTCTTTCTTCAGATTTTTATTGTACTAGAAGGCTGCTTTGCATTTTTGTTAAATATTATTGTTTTCTTAATTCTATTTCATGAGAAAAGTAAATGTTTATAAACTAGGCATCTGCATCTATTTTTATTTTTGGAAAGCAAAACTATCTTCATCTAACCCTTGCCTTTCACCTGCAATGAGATTTCTGCTTCATTTTGATTCAGTTTTCTTTCAATTCTGCTACATCAGTAGACAAAGCTTGATATATTATATTTAGGATCCTTTTGCTGGGAGAACAAACTAAACATTTCATCTAGTGCCTAAGCCCTCAGAAGCCCCACAGCAACAATGCCACCACTTCCATGCTCAAGACAGTTGGGTATGATAGTCCCTTGTTATTATGAAACCTCCTGAACTTACTGCCTGCAGGCAGGAAGAGATAGATGTAACTATTTGAGTATTCTCTGCATGTAACAACCAAAAAGGGTCACATCAGTCCAATCCTTCTATGAATCAGCCTATTTGCATAGAAAATGTGTGTAGTAGGAGATAAAATTCTCAGTATTGTCAAATTTGCATTGAAGAGTGATAATCCACATGTATATATATATATATCAATACACACACACACCCATGAGTGGAGTTCACTCACACATAACCTCAAAGGTTGCACTGAATGACAATGATGTTAAGCTGGTATAGGTTTATGGAATTTTAGAACTGGAAGTTTGTTTTTACTCCTTCTTTTTCTATGTGTAAAAGGAACTCTGGTGGTACAGTGGTTAAAGAAATTAGTTTCTAAGCAAAGATCAGTGGTTTGAACCTGCCAGCTACTCCATGAAAGAAAGATGAGACAGTTTACTTACATAAAGATTTATAGCTTTGGCAACCCTACGAGGCAGTTCTATTCTGTCCTAAAGAGTCACTATGAGTCAAAATGAACTTGATGACAGTGGGTTTGGTTTTTGGTTTCTGTGTGAAGAAATGGAGGCCAGTGGGAGTTAGAGACTCTCGAAGGTCATATAGGTAGCTAATGACAAAGGCACAACAGAAACATAGGCCCTGAGTCTGTGCTTTAGCATTCTCTTAACTACTCCTATCTTAGATTTAGATTAGAGACACGTCCAAAAGGAACACTCACATACACACACACACACACACACAGAGAAAGAGAGAGAGAGAGAGAGAGAGAGAGAGAGAGAGAGATCTGTCTCCTAGGAGAGGATCCTGCTTAGAAAACATAGTGAGTGATGACCAAATCACTGTTCACAGATGATTTTTTAACATCTCGAGGGCTATGTATTGCATAGCATAATGATTGCACAGCATTTCTTCAGCAATTCTCTCCTTTCCAACATAACATTGCTTTCTCTTCTTAACTATTGCTTCCATCTTTAAAAACCAAATAAACTTCTCTTGATCTTACTTCTTCCTTCAACTGCTATACTTTATAGCAAAACTACTAAACAGTTGTTTCTTTGCTCTTTCCAATTCCTATTTTCCCTTAGCCACTTGAAAGTAGCCTTTGCTCTACACTGCCCAAGACTGCATTTATCGGAGGCGGGGCAAGATGGCGGACTAGGCAGAAGGATTGCACAGACCCTCTTCAACAAAGAAAAGGGAAACCAATTAACACAGACACAGAAGATAATCT
>NW_006921916.1:386720-402785 GCF_000298275.1 Orycteropus afer afer
AAAAAAAAAAAAAAAGACTGCATTTATCAAGGCCTTGTGACTACAATGCACGAAATAAAATGTTCCCTGCCTCTCTGGACCAACAGCTAACTTTTTCAGAGTTGGTCACCCACTCCTCCTTACAGCCTTTCTTTCACTTTCTCCTTCTATCTCTCCTGCTGTTTTCCCTTATCCTTCTGATCTTGGTCCTCTTCTCTTTATACACAGTCTTGTGGCTTTAGTCACCAACTATACAGCAACCACTCCCAAATCTTTATCTTTATCCCATATCTCTTCTGTAAATTCTAATCGTATACCTATAGTTTTCTACATGAAATTTCCAAAATATTTCCAAAACCTACTCTTAATTCTCCAAAATCCACCCCTCCTCTACTCCTTTCCCTGTTATAGGTAACTTGATGTTCCAGTAGCTCATGGCAAAAACTCTAAGCTATCCTTGATTTTTTTTTTTTTTAATTTCACCCCTTAGCTTCAACCATCAGGAAATTCTCGTCTCTACCTTCTAAATATCCATCTGACTACTTCTCTCATTTACATGATTTTAACAGACTTGTTCCACCTGCTTACTCTCTTGTCCCTTCCTCCAGTTTATTGTCAATACTGCAACCAAGGTGTCATTTTACAACTAAATCTAGTCACATTGTTCCTCTGCTCAAATAATTCCTTGCATCCACTGTTAGGGTAAAGCTTCTCTGACTTCCTGTGCAACGAGGGGAAGTCCTGGCTGCCTTGGTGCTTCTTGGCCTCCTAAGCATTTTTTACTCTCATTGCCATCTCACTGGTTCTGATGTGGATGGCTATTATACCACATGTCCCCATGATGTTCTCACTCACTGCTTTGGTGTCTTTTTAGTTGTCACCTTGGTGGTGAAGCCTTTTCTGACCATCTCATTTAGAATAGCAGCCCACGGATTTAGCTATTCCTAGTCTCTGATTTATTCTTCTTCCAAGCATTTATCTTCTAATAAAACACTATTTGCTTTACTTACTTTTACATTTATTACCTCTTCTTCCCCTGTTAAAATGTAATCTCAGTAAAGCCAAAAGAAAAAAAAAAAAAACCCAAACACACCGCCATCAAGTCAATTCTGACTCATAGCAACCCCCTTTGAATTTCCAAGACAGTAAATCTTTAAGGAAGCAGATTACTGAGACTTCCTTCTGTGGAGTGGCTGGTGAGTTTGAACTTCCAATCTTCTGGTTAACAGTCAGATCCCTTAGGCACTATGCTACAAGTAAAGTAGAGATCTATGTCTATTTTGTTCACTGTTTCACAGCCTATATGTAGAGCAGTTCCTGTCACACAGCAGGAGATACTTTAAAATTAGTTCTGTGGATGAATGAATGATCTTAAACATGACTGAGAATTTTACTATGTGGCTTGGGTGAAAAATTTAATTTCTTTGGGACAAAGTTTATTGATCTACAAGATGGAAATATCAGACATTATCTGATATAGTGCCAGAAGATGAGCCCTTCAGGTTGGAAGGCACTCATAATATGAGTGGGGAAAAACTGCCTCCACAAGTTATAAAAACAACAACAACAAATAAACCTTACTGCACTCAAGTCAATTCCAACTCATAGCAACCCTTCCTTGGGTTTCTGAGGTGGTTTCTCTCTGGAAGTAGATCACTTAGTCTTCCTAATGAGGAGTGGCTGGTGGGTTTGAACAGCCAGCCTTCTGGTTAACAATCAAATGCCTAAAGTTGACCTTAATGATGTGAATGGAATAAGGTTTTGGGACCTCCATTTGCTGATGGGGCATGACTCAAAATGGGAAGAAACAGCTGCAAACATCCATTAATAATTAAAACATAGATTGTAGGAAGTATGAATCTTGGAAAATGGAGAATTGTCAAAAATGAAATGGAATGCATAAAGGTCGATATCCTAGGCATTAGTGAGCTGCAATGGACTGGTATTGGCCATTTTGATTCAGACAATCATATGATCTACTATTCTAGGAATGACAAATTGAAGAGGAATGTTGTTACATTCATTGCCACAAGAATGTATTAAGATCAGTCTTGAAGTACAATGCTGTCAGTGATAGGATAATATCCATACATCTATAAGGAAGACCAGTTAATACTATTATTATTCAAATTTATACTTCAGCTACTAAAGCCAAAGATGAAAGTTGCAGCCAGAAATTGAGGAAACATGCAATCAAGATGTATTGATAATTGCTGGTGATTGAAATGAAAAATTTAGAAACAAAGAAGAATTATTGGTAGTTAGAAAATATGGCCTTAATGATGGAAATGATGCTGGTGATTGCATGATAGAGTTTGGCAAGACCAATGACTTATTTGTTACAAATACCTTTTTTCAACAACATAAATGGCAGCTGTACACATGGACCTTACCAGATGGAATATACAGGAATCAGATTAACTCCATCTGTGGAAAGAGGTGATGGAGAAGTTCAATATCACCAGTCAAAACAAGGCCAGGAGCTGACTGTGGAACAGATCATGAATTACTCATATGCAAGTAAAAGTTGAAGTTGAAGATAATGGAAACATGTCCATGAGAGCCAAAATATGGCCTTGCTTACATCCCATCTGAATTTAGAGATAATTTGAAGAAAAGATTTGACACATTGAACACCAATGACCAAAAACCAGACAAGTTGTTGAATGACATCAAGATCATGACACATGAAAAAAGCAAAAGCTCATTAAATAGACAGGAAAGGAAGAAAAGATGAAAATGGATGTCATAAGAAACTCTGAAACTTACTCTTGAATGGAGAGTAGCTAAAATGAATGGAAAAGATTAAATTTTGTTGAGGTGGGAAGATGGTGTTGTACTTGACACCCACATGTTTGTTCCCTCTAGCATCTTACTTGCTGAGAAACTAGGTGTGCCAGGTAGAAGCAGGAATTCTGGAGTTACAGCTGAATAAGAAAGAGAGTGCCAAATTTAGCAGAGATGGACAAAAAGAGTAGTTTAACAGCTAGGAAAATGAAACAAACCTGGCTGGCTGGCAGGGAGATGGAGAGGCAGAGAAGTGGAAAATTCATTAGCAATACAGGGGAGAGCTGCAGAGTGAAGGACGCAAAAAAAAAAAAAAAAAAAAAAAAAGCACAAAAAACAGGGAGTGGTTGCACTAAGATACCCATGGAAGCTTTAGGCACTTGGAATACCCACACCAGGAGCTTCTGATGGTAACCCTGGAAGCTGAGCTGAGTAAGTGGATAATCTTGCCGAAAAACAAAGCTGAAACTCCCTTGGCTCAGGCTGCCACTGAGTTCAGATTAGAGAGGAAGAAGGGAGGAAACTCACTGCTTGGATTCTCTCTTTTTAGCACAGAGTGGACCAGGGAATGGGGTTTTTGTGGCTTTTAGAACCTACTGAAAAATCATGGCACCCTAACTACTGGAGTCTCTGTCAATTTTGAACTGCAGGTCTGTGACTGACAGCAAAACATCATCATTGGTTGACATCCCAAACAGTCTCTAAGCAAACCCTTTGAACCTGTGGAAATTTGGAAAATGGGGACTCATTACAGGTGCCTTTTTCTTTTCTTTTCTTTCTCTTTCTCCCCCTTCTCCCCTGCCTCATCCAATAGAAGAAGCACAACAAACCACCCAACACCTGCTTGCCCCAACTCCAAATTCCCTTCATGATGAACAGAGACCTGCATCTACATTCCCAGCAGTGATTCCATCAACACACACCCACACACCCACACACACAAAGCTATTCAGCAACTCAGTTCATCTGAACTAATAACAACAACAACAAAAAAAACCCAAACCAAACCAAAAAAAAAAACCCTGCTCCACACTTGCAAATATATTTAAACATAAAATCAGGGAGAAACAATTGAATACATAACTAACAGTTAAAGATAGCAACCTCAAAAATGTCTAGGAGACAACAGACAACCTCAAAACAACAACGACAACAAAACAGGGACAAGACACTAGAAATAAAACCCCAGAATAAAGACTCATTTAACATGGATGAAGAATAGGCCATAGAATTATGTAACACAGTGGAAGGACAAAAAGTAGACTAGAACTGGCTGAAAAAACACATGTCCCAAGTACAAGATAAATCCCTTGATGCCAGCCTGTATGAAGAAAACTTAGAACAACGATTGAAGAGAAATGAAGAGAACCTAAGAGTCATATGGGATGACATGAAAAGGAACAATATAAGCCTCATTGGAATACCAGAACAAGAGGACTCAAAAAAACTTCTAAGAAAATTTCCCCTCTATCATGAAGGAAGAAAAGATATTGTTCAAGATGCTCAATAAACCTCATAAAGGATAGATCCCAAGAAAAAGTCACCAAGATATTTCATAATCAAACTCTCCAAAACCTAAGACAAAGAAAGAATCTTGTGAGCATCCCAGAAAAAAGAAATGTTACCTACAATGGACAAGCAATTAGACTCAGTTCTGATTACTCAGCAGAAACCAAGTAGGCAAGAAAGCAATGGGACAACATATATAAAACAGTGAAGGAAAAGAACTTCCAACCAAGAATTCTATATCCAGCCAAACTGTGCATCAAATATGAGGGTGAAATAAAGACATTCTCAAACAAACAGAAATGAAAGGATTTTGTGAAAACCAGAGCAACCCTGCAAGAAATGCTTAGGGAAGTCGTTCCAATTGAGAACGTATAACAAAGAACAGCAAACTAAAATCAGGACACTTAAAAAACAAACTAGAAATAGGTTCTCAGCAAAAGCTCATAAAACATTCTACACACAGAAACATGGGAGTAACATGCAGATGACACCAACAACAAAGCAAGTAGAGGGAATCAAAGTTCTAACTACAGAACTTCCAAATGGAGAGGAAGACAGGACAATGTCTTTATAGACTGATTGTTCCAAAATTAAAGAGACAAGAATTCACTTCAGGGTAACCACAAAGAAAATTAAAAATCTCCCTAGGAAAAAAGGGGCTTAGAAGATGGTGTCGTACCTGTAGTCCACACATTTGTTCCCGCTAGCATCTTAATTCCTGCAGGTGCAACAGTTTGAAGCAGGGATGCTGGAGCTGTGAACAGCTCAGTAAGTTATTGTGGGCCAGATTTAGTGGAGATGAAAAAAAAAGCACAGCAAACAGCCAGGAAAAATAAATGAGCCTGTTCCACTAGCAGGGGAGGTGGAGAGGTAAAGAAGTGGAAAATTCTTTATCAGTACAGGATAGGGCTGTGAAGAAAAAAAAGGGGGGAGGAAAGGGTACTCCATGGAACCAATGGCAGCTTCAGGGGCTTGGACTATCCATACCAGGAGCTTCTGACAGTAATCTTGGGAGTTGAGCTGAGGAAGTAGATAACATTTCTGAGGAATAGAGCAGAAACTCCTGTGGCTCAGGACTCTGCTGAATTGAGAGTGGAAAGGAGGAAGGGAGGAAATTTGCCTCAGGTAGGTGGGCCCTGGGACAAGCTCATAGCGCAAGGCTGGGATTCAGCTCTTCCACAATAGGTTTTTAGCACAGAGTGGACCAGGGAACAGGGTTTATGTGGCTTTCTGAACCAAGTGGAAACTAGCGGCCCCCTAACCACTGGGTGTTGCCAATTTTGAACTGTGGGTCTGTGAGTGACAACAAAACATCATCATTGGTAGCCATCCCAAGCAGACTCAAAACAAAACCCTGGAGCCAGCAGCAATTATGGAAACATGGAACGCAGGGACAAACTAATGGCCCCCTTTTTCCTTTTCTTTTCTTCCTCTTTTCTCCTGTTCTCCCCTACTTCACCCTATAGAAGAACCACATTAAGCCACCACAATACCTGCTCATTCCAACTCCAAATCCCTTCATGATGAGCAGAAACCTGCATCCACATTCCTAACAGTGATTCCATCAATCAACACAATGAAAGCTACAGAGCAACCAAGCACACCTGAATTAATAACCAAAGAAAATAAAATACACCAGCTCCACCACTGCAAATATATGGAAATACAACATCAAGTTGAAACAAATCAATACATAACTAACAGTTAAAGACAGTAAGTTCAAAACATCTGGGAAACAACAGAAAACTTCAAATCAAACAAAAAAGAAGATAAGACAAGACAATAGAAATAAAACACATGATAAAGACTCATTTAACATGGATGAAGAACAGGCAACAGAATTATGCAAGAAGGAATTCAGAAGATACGTATACAGAACTCTACAGGAGCTCAAGGAAAGCACAAAGAGAACACAGACAGTACCCTGGAAGAATTCAGGAAAAACATTCAAGAGAAAAATAACAAGATTAATACACAATTAGAACTCATACAAAAACAACATTTAGAAATCCAGAAGATGAACACTAAAATACAGAGTTACACAACACAGTGGAAGGATGAAAGAGTAGACTACCACTTTCATTCTAGTACATTCTAGTAGTACTACTCTACATGTGACTGAAGCACACATGTCCCAACTAGAAGATAAATTCCTTGACGCTAGTCTGTATGAAGAAAAATCAGAAGAAAGATTGAAGAGAAATGAAGAGAACCTAGGAGGTATGTGGTATGACATGAAAAGAAACAACATATGCATCATTGGAATACCAGAGCAAGAAAAAAACAAAAACAAAAACCAAAAACCTCTGACAAAATTGTGGAAGACTTGCTAACAGAAAACTTTCCCCATATCGTGAAGGAAGAAAAGATATTTGTCCAAGACACACAATGAACCCCATACAGGATAGATCCCAAGAGAAAGTCACCAAGACATATCATAATCAAACTCTCCAAAGCCAAAGCCAAAGAAAGAATCTTGTGAGCAGTGCTGAAAAAAGAAATGTCACCTACAATGGACAAGCAATTAGCCTCAATTCTGATTACTCAGCAGAAACTACACAGGCAAGAAGGCAATGGGACAACAAATATAAAACAATGAAGGAAAAGAACTTCCAACCAAGAACTCTATATCCAGCCAAATTATCCATCAAATATGAGGGTGAAGTCAAGACATTCTCAAACAGAAATGAATTTGTGAAAATAAGACCAACTCTACAAGAAATGCTTAAGGAAGTTCTTCCAAAAGAGAACTCCCAATGGAGAGCAACAAATTAAAATCATGACACTTGATACCAGCACTTAAAAACCAAATCAGGGCCAGAAGACTTCTGGTAATATGGAGGAATAAGCAGACAAGTGAAACAGACCCTTTTCAACAAAGGAAAGAATAACCAATTAGCAGAGGTACAGAAGATAATCCTGGAACCCTGAGCTTTGAAAGGAACTATACAGAAGTGGATTAGGCACCAATTAGTGGAAAAACCTGAATGAAAACATTGAGTACAGAGATGGACAGAGCTGTGGACTGTCAGTTACTCTGATGGGACCAACAGGCTGAATATTTCCAAGTGGTGTTGGGAGCTGAGAATTGACCTAAAGATCAACCCTGGTGACCAAGGGCTGCAGGGACGATGGCACTGGTGTCCTATGAGTAGGAAGGGAAAAAACAAGGAGGTAGACAACCTGAGTTGTTGACTTTCTGCTGTCTGGAGGGTGCAGCCATTTTGATTGTTTACATGCGGTGGGCATTTTGGATATTTAAAGTGACCGAGGGCACAGTCATTTTGGATGTTTACAAGTGGCAGCCATTTTGAATATTTATTTATTATTATTATTACTGCATTTTATTGAAATATAATTTATGTACAGTGAAACACACAAAACTAAAGTGACATGGGTCAATGCTTTTTTTTGTTTCTAGCATTGTTCCCTCCCCTCCTCTCCCACCCCTGGCAACCAACAAAAAAAGTTTCCCTCCATATATAAACCTTTCCTTGACCCTCCACAAAAATGAACTCATACTATATCTGCCCTTCTGTGAATGACTTATTTCACTCAGCATAATGTCCTCCAAGTTCATCCATATTATGCAGTGTTTTGCAGACTCTACATTATTCTTTAGTGCTGCATAGCATTCCAGTATGCGCATGTACCATAGTTTGGTCATCCACTCTTCTGCTGATGGGCACGCGGTTGTTTCCATCTTTTTACTATTGTAAATAGTGTTGTGATGAACATGAGCATACATGTATCTGTTCCTATCCTGGCTCTCACTTCTCTAGGATATATACCTAGTAATGGGATTGCTGGGTCAAATGATGTCTCCATTTACGGCTTTTTAAGGAATCACCATATTGCTTTCCACAGTGGTTGTATCACGTCATAGTCCCACCAGCAGTGTATGAGAGTCCCAATCTCTCCATATCCCCACCAGAATTTGTTGTTTTCTGTCTCATTGAACCTTGCCATCAGTGCTGGGGTGAGACGGTATATCTCGTTGTTTTGATTTACATCTCTCTGATGGCCAATGATTGTGAACATCTTTTCATGTATTAGCTGACTACCTGGATATCCTCCTTGGTGAAGTGTCTATTCATATCTTCTGCCCATTTTTCAGTTGGATTGTTAATTCCTTTGGTGTTGAGGCATTGGAGTTTTCCATCAATCTTAGAGATAAGTCCCTTGCCAGATATGTAATTATCATCAAATATGAATTTGTTGCTGTCATTTTTGTCATGTGCTTTTTCATTGTGTCGATTTCTTTGTTCCATGTAATTTTCTATGCTGAGTTTGTTTTGTTTATGAATCATGTTATCTCTTCCTTCATTGCTATTGTTTCAGTATTTGCTGAATATTTATGCTGGTCCTCTTTTTTATTTTGATGTGAAGGTTTATCATTTTTCTTTGAGGTTACCCTGTGATTTATAGTTTTCTTCCCAAGTTCAGAAGAGTCCTTTCTATCTTGTAGTTGTCTGTAATAACACAGATTTTTTTTTCCATTTTTGGTTTGTAGTTGTCCTCATTTGTTGGTTGGTGTCTCTGGTTCCCTGTTTGTAATCTTGTAGTCTTATTTACTTTGGATACTTCCATAGCTGGTTGGTTTTTGGGTTATATCATCATGTGTGTTAATGGTCAGTTGTTGGCTGTTGTTGCTTCTCTGTCCAAAGGGCCCCCTTTAGCATCTCTTTTAAGGTTGATCTGGTTTTAATAAATTCCCTTAATTTCTGCTTATCTGAAAATATCCTAATTTCACCATCATATTGGAGGGACAATTTTGCTGAGTACATAATTCTTGGTTGGAAATTTTTCTCTTTCAGTGTTTTATATATACCATTCTACTGTCTTTTCACCTGCATGGTTTCTGTCAAGAAATTCGAGCTTAGTCTTATTGGTTGCCCCTTGTAGGTAACTTTTTGTTTATCCTGTGCTGCTCTCATGATTCTTTCTTTGTCTTTGGTTTTGGTGAGTTTGATGATGATATGTCTTGGTGTTTTTCTTTTGGGGTCTATCCTGTCTGGAGTTTGTTGGACTTCCTGAATGGATATATTCCCATCTTTCATATCAGGGAAGTTCTACTCCAACAAACCTTGAATAATTTTCTCAGTGGTTTCATTTTCCTTTTCCTGTTCTTGAATTCCAATGATACGTGGGTTATTCCTTTTGATGGTATCCCACATGAACCTTAGGCTTTCTTCATTTTGTTTTGATCTTTTTTCTAATTGATCCCTTTCCAAAGAAGTATTCAGGTATTTGTCTTCAATCTCTGTAATTAATTCTGTCTTCCATTGCATCCATTCTACTCCTTTGCCCTTCCAATGTATTACCTGTTTCTGACAATTTTGTATTAATCTTCTGGATTTCTATCTATAAATTTAGAATCCTTTCTAATTTTTCATTGATTTTGTCATTTTGTTCTTGTGTGTTCTTCCAAAATTCTTCTAGGGTTTTGTCTGTGTTTTCCTTGGTCTTTCTCTCAATCCTTTGAAGATACCTAAATATAATTCTTTTGAATTCCTTATCAGGAAGTTCCAATGCTGCATTTTCCTCAGGGATGTGTTTTGGGTCTGTATCCTGGTCCCTTTATCCTGCTTTATCTTACTTCTTTGTGTGGACTGTGGTGCTCTGTTGTCTCTGAGTATTGTGATGTTTTTGTGTTTATATTTAATTGCTGATTATATGTTGGTGTGACTTGCCCACAATTTTTGTTTTCTTTGTATGTTATCTATTCAGGCAGGGTACTGTGCTGTGCTCCTCTATTCACTAGTTAACAGCACTTATATACTCACCACCTGCCTCCTTTCCTTTGTCAGCCTCTCATATGTCCTTCCCAACCCTGGCAAACAGAGCCTGTTCTTAGGTCCCGTAATATGAATGAGAATGCTATCACTTCAAAATCCAAAATGGCTGCCACTTGTAAACAATCAAAATCACTGTGCCTTCTGGACAGCAGAAAATCCACAGCTCACATTGTCTCCCTCCTTGCTGTTTCCCTTCCTAGTCACAGGCCTAGTCAGTTGTCCCTGCAGCCCTTGGTGACCTGGACTGATCTTTAGGTCAATTCTCAGGTCCCAACACCACTTGGAAATATTCAGGCTGTTGGTCTCATCAAAGTAGCTTACAATCTGCAGCTCTGACTATCTCTGTACTCACTGTTTTTGTTCAGGATTTTCCTCTAGTTGGTGCCTAATCCACTTCTGTATAGTTCCTTTCAAAGGTCTGGGTTCCAGGATTATCTTCTTTACCCCTGTCAATTGGTTTTTCTTTTCTTTGTTGAAGAGGCTCTGTGTCACTTGTCTGCCTACTCCTCCATCTTACCAGAAGTCCTTCCATTTTGGATATTTGAAGTGACTGAGGGTGCAGCCATTTTGAATGTTTAGAAGTTGTGGCCATTTTAGATATTTAAAGTGACCAAGGGTGCAGCCATTCTGAATGTTTACAAGTGATGGCCATTTTGGATATTTAAAGTGACTGAGGGTGTAGTCATTTTGAATGTTTATAAGTTGTGGCCATGTTGGATATTTAAAGTGACTGAGGGTTGCAGCAATTTTGAGTCTTTACAAGTGGCAACCATTTTGGATTTTAAAGTGATAGCATTCTAATTCAGATTCCAGGGACCTAAGAATAGGCACTGTTTGCCAAGGTCAGCAGGGACATAGGAGATGCTGACAAAGGAAAGGAGAAAGGTGGTGAGTGCATAAGTGCTGTCAACCAGCGAATAGAGGAGAACAGTATCCTGCTTGTGCAGATAACATACCAACAAAACAAAGAAAATGAAAATCGTGGGTAAGTCACTCCAACATACAATCATCGATTAAATATAAACACAAAAATGTCACAATGCCTCAGAGACAGCAGAGCATCACAGTCCACACAAAGAAGCAAGATAAAGCAGGAGAAGCAAGGGACCAGGATACAGACCCAAAATACATCCTGAGGAAGATGCAGCACTGGAAATCCCTGATAAGGAATTCAAAAGAATTATAATTAGGTATCTTCAGTGAATTGAGAGACAGATCATAGAAAACACAGAGAAAACCCTAGAACAATTTTAAAAGACAGTACAAGAACAAAATGACAAACTAAATGAAAAATTAGAAATGATACAAAATCTACATACAGAAATCCAGAAGATTAACACTAAATTTTCAGAAATAATAAGACATTGAATGGGCAAAGGAGCAGAATTGAATCAATGGAAGACAGAATTAGAGAGATTGAAGGCAAATGCCTGAACACTTCTTTGGAAAGGGATCAATTAGAAAAAAGATCAAAACAAAATGAACAAAGCCTAAGGTTTATGTAGAGAGCTCTGGTAGCATAGTGCCTAAGGCACTTGACTGCTAACCAGATGGCTGACGGTTAAAACCCACCAGTCATTCCTCAGAAGGAAGATGGGGCAATCTACTTCCGTAGTGATACTGCCTCGGAAACCCAAGGAGGGGTCGCTATGAGTTGGGTCCGACTTGACGGCACATAACAACAACAACAACAACAACAAGGTTTATGTGAAATACTGTTAAAAGGAATAACCTATGTGTAATTGGAATTCCAGAACAGGAAGACACAAATAAAACCATAGAGAAAATTGTCTAAGATTTGTTGGAAGAGAATTTTCCTGGTATGATGAAAGATGAGAATATATCCATTCAGGAAGTCCAATGAACCCCAACAGGATAGATTCCAAAAGAAAAGCACCAAGACCTATCATCATCACACTTACCAAAACCAAAGACAAAGAAAGAATCATGAGAGCAGCATGGGGAAAAATGGAACATTACCTACAAGGGGCAACCAATAAGACTAAGCTCGGATTTCTCAGCAGAAACTATGCAGGCAAGAAGACAATGGGATGGAATATATAAAACCCTGAAAGAGAAAAATTTCCAACCAAGAATTATGTACTCAGCAAAATTGTCCCTCAAAGATGAAATTAGGACATTTTCAGATAAGCAGAAGCTAAGAGAATTTGTTGAAACCAGACCAATCTTACAAGAGATGCTAAAGGGAACCTTCTGGACAGAGAGGCAACAATAGCTAACAACAGCTGACCATTAACACACATGACGATATAACCCCAAAAGCAACCCAGCTACAGAAGTATCCAAAGAAAATAAGCCTACAAGATTGTAAACAGGGAACCAGAGACATCAATTGACAAATGAGGACAGACCAAAAAGAGGGAAAAAAAACTGTGTCATTACAGAACTTCTAGATGATAGGGAAATCAAGACAGCTACAAGATAGAATGGACTGTTCTAAATTTGGGAAGAAAACTATAAATCACAGGGTAACCTCAAAGAAAAATGATAAATCTTTGCGTCAAAAAAGAAGACCAGCATAAATATTCAGCAAATACTAAAATAATAGCAATGAAAGAAATGATAACATGACTCATAAACAAAATGAGCTCAGCATAGAAAATTATATGGAACAAAGAAATTGATACCACAAAAAAACATATAACAAAAATGAGAGCAACTAATTTATATTTGCCAATAATTATATATCTGGCAAGGGACTTATCTCTAAGATTTATAGTGGAAGAGTAGATGACCAAATTATGGTACATACACATAATAGAATGCTATGCAGCACTAAAGAATAATGTAGAGTCTGCAAAATACCACATATTTTGAACTTGGAGGACATTATGCTGAGTGATGTAAGTCAATCACCGAAGGACAAATATAGTATTAGTTCATTGTTGTGGAGGGTCAAGGAAAGGTTTATTTAGGAAAGGAAACTTTCTTTGTTGGTTGCCAGGCGTGGGAGGGGAGGGAAGGGAACACTGTAAAAAAAAAAAAAATGCATTGACCCATGTCACTTTAGTTTTGTGTATTTCACTGTACATAAATTATATTTCAATAAAATGTATTAAAAAAAAGAGTGCCTGTGCCAAAAGAGCAGAGGGTCTAGTCAAATGTGGCCAGAGAGAAGCAGCCCCTCATTGCTCTCCCTACCTTCTGCCTTGCCTGCTTCTTTCTCCCTGCAAATAGACTCTTCTGAGGCTCAGTTCTGAACAAGCCACCACCCTGCTTTTAACAGGTTAAGAACCAACCTCCTTGGGCCCACAATACTAAGCCTCTCTTCCTTCTTAGAATTCCCTCCCCAACCTTCAGTCTCTGCCTAGCAAATCTTGCCCAATTCTCACACTTTTGGAGTAAAAGGCCACTCTTCCCAGGATTCCCTGCACACCCCCACCAGAGACAGTCCCTGCTGCTTCAGTTCACACAGCATTTGACCTTTGGTTCAGCCAGTCGTCCTCACAATCAAGCCAATTGTCCTCATATCTCAAAGGACCCCTTGATACTCTTAAAAATTATTGAAACCCTCAAAGAACAAATGTGTGGGTTATATCTATCAATATTAAAAAAACAAAACAAAACAAAACAACACCAAAGCTACTGGTATTGAGTAGATTCTGACTCATAGTGACCCTACAGGACAAAGTGGAACTGCCCCATAGGGTTTCCAAGGCTGTAAATTTTTATGGAAGTGGAGTGGCTGGTGGGTTCAAACCACCCCCATTTTGGTTAGCAGCTGAATGTTTTAACCACTATACCACCAGAGCTCTTTCTATCAATATTTACCACATTTGAAATTAAAACTGAAAACAACTTTAAATATTTATTAATTTATTATATAATAACAATTATAAACCCTTTAGATGTTAGCATAAATAATACTTTTTACTTAAAAAAAAATCTTTGTTTTCCAGAACAATAACAAATAATAGTCATAAAAGGGTAGCAGTTTTACTTTTTTTTTTTTTATAATTGTAGTTTGAGTTAAAGTTTACAGAGCAAATTAGTTTTCCATTTAATAATTTATACACACTTTGTTTCAGGACATTTGTTGCAACCCTACAATGTAACAGCACTCTTCCCACTTCCTCTCTGTGTTCCCTGCTTCCATTCACTCTTCTTTTCTGTCCCTTTCTTCCTTCTAAGCTTTGTTTTTGGACAAATGCTGCCCTTTTGGTCACATACGGTTGATTGTTCTAAGAAGTATGTTCCCCAGGTGTTATTGTAAGCTTAGAAAAACAAACAAACCAAAAAAAACAAATCAGAAATAGACTCTCAGAATAAGCTTATAAAACATTGTACACAAAGAAACAAGGGAATCAATCTGCAGACAACACCAGCAATGAAGTAAATAGAGAAAATAACAATTCTAAATACAAAACTTCCAAATGGAGAGGAAGACAGGACAATGTCCTTATAGAACAGATTGTTCAAAAAATTGAAGAGACAAGAATTCACTCCATGGTAACCACAGAGAAAATTAACAATCCCCCTAAGCAAACCCAGAAAGAAGGAAAACATATAGGCTTGTTGTTGTTGTTCTTATGTGCCGTCGAGTCGGCCCCGACTCATAGCGACCCCTCCTTGGGTTTCCAAGGCAGTATCACTACGGAAGTAGGATTGCCCAACCTTCCTTCCGAGGAGTGGCTGGTGGGCTTAGTAAGCACAAAACCAACAATAAAGAAGAAAAGAGAGGAAACACTCGATAACAAAATGAACTCAGTACAGAAAAGTATTTGGACCAAGGAAATCTCCCACAACATGATATCTATCACTAATTACTCTAAATGTGAATGGACTAAATGCACCAGGCAAGAGAAAGACAGTGACAGATTGGATAAGAAAAGAAGACTCATTGATGATATGCTTCCTACAAAACCCCACCTTAGACACAAAGATAAAAACAAATTAAAAATTAACAGGTGGAAAAAAAGATACCAAGCCAATGGTAACTAAAAAGGAGCAGGAGTGGCAATATTAATTTCTGATCAAACAGACTTCAAGGTGACAAACACCATAATGGACAAAGAAGGACACTATATGATGCTGAAAGGGTCAATTGACCAAGAAGAGTTTACCATAATAAATACCTATATACCCAATGAAAGTGCTCCAAAATACAGGAAGAAATTATTAACTGAATTGAAAGGAAAAATGGACAACTATACAATAGTAGCAGGAGACTTTTAACACACCACTTTCAAGGAGGGACAGATCAACAAGAACCAAACTAAAAAAAAAGATACAGAAGAACTCAAAAACACGATCAACCAACTCAACCTCATTGACATAAACAGATCACTCCACCCAACAAAAACAAAATTCACATTCTTCTCTAGTGCACATTGATCTTGTCCAGAATAGATCATATGTTGGGAAATAAAACAAGCCTCAATAAATTAAAAAAAAAAAAAAAAAATTGAAACACTACAAAGCATCTTCTTGAACCACAATGCTCTAAAGTTAGAAATCAATAATAGGAAGATCAAGTAAAAAATATCAAACATGGAAGCTGAATAATACATTGCTCAAAAACTACTGGTTAACAAAAGAAATAAACTGTGAAATAAAATTTCCTAGAAACAAATGAGAATGGAGACACCTCTTACCAAAACCTTTGGGACACAGCAAAGGCAGTACTTGAGGTCAACTTACAGCAATAAATGCACACAACAAAAAAGAGGAAAGAAACAAAATCAACACTCTAATTCAACAACTCCAAAAATTAGAAAAATAGTAACAAAAAAAACCTATAATACCCAGGAGTAAGGAAATAATAAAAATCAGAGCAAAACCAAAACCAAAACCAAACTCTTTGCTGTCGAGTCTATTTCAACTCACAGCAACCCCTTTTGGGTTTTTGAGGCTGTATCACTACAGAAGTAGATTGCCCAACTTTCCTTCTGAGGAGTGGCTGGTGGGTTTGAACCACCAGCCTTCTGGTTAGCAGTCAAATGCCTTAGGCACTATGCCACTAGAGCTCACA
>NW_006921916.1:402885-412500 GCF_000298275.1 Orycteropus afer afer
AAAACAAGAAGCAGTTTCTTCAAAAAGATGAACAAAATTGACAAACCACTGGCAAATCTAAAAAGAAAGAGAAGATGCAAATAACAAGCATAATAAATGAAAAGAATGACATCACAACAGCACCAAGTGAAATAAAAAAAAATATTGACAGAATACTATGAAGAATTGTACTCTAACAGATTAAAGAACCTAGAAGAGATGGACAAGTTTCTAGAAAAACAAGAACAAGAAGAAACAAAGAAACAAATAAACAAACAAAAACCCTCAGAAAATTGTAGAAGCCTTGCTGACAGAAAATTTCCCCCATATCATGAAGGAAGAAAAGATATTTTTCCTAGAAGCTCAATGAACTCTATATGGGATACTATCTAAACTATCCCAGATGGAGATAGAATACTTGAACAGACCCATAATAAAGGAAGAGATTGAACAGGTCATAGAAAAAATTCCCACAAGAAAAAGTCCTGGCCTTGATGGCTTCCCTGGAGAATCTTACTAAACATTCAGAGAAGGGTTGACATCTATACTACTCAAACCATTCCAGGACATAGAAAAAGATGGAATACTTTCAAATTCATTTTATGAAGCAAGCATAACACTGATACCAAAACCAGGGAAAGACACCACTAAAAAGGAAAACTATAGATCAATATCCCGCATGAATATAGACACAAAAATCTTCAACAAAATCCTAGCCAACAGAATCCAATAACATATCAAAAAAATAATACACCTTGACCAAGTGGGATTCATACCTGGTATGCAAAGATGGTACAACATCAGAAAAATAATGTAATCCATCACATACACAAAACAAAACAAAAGAAACATATAATCATATCAATTGACTCAGAAAAGGCATTTGATAAAATCCAACACCCGTTCCTGTTCAGAATCTCAGCAAAATAGGGATAGAAAGGAAATTCCTCAACATAATAAAGGGCATATATGCAAAGCCAATGGCTACATTATTGCTAACAGAGAAAGATTTAAAGCACTCCCCTTAAGAAAAGGAACCAGACTAAGGTGCCCTCTATCACCACTTATATTTAACATTGTATCAGAAGTCCTAGCCAGGGAAATAAAGCAAGAAAGAGAAAGAGAAATAAAAGGCATCCAAATGGGCAAAGAGGAAGAAAAGCTATCTGTATTTGTAGATGACATGCTCTTATACACAGAAAACCCCAGACTCAGCAAACAAAACAAAACAAAACAAAACAAAACAAAAACTACTGGAAATAGCAGAAAGGTTCAGCAAAGTGGCAGGATACAAGGTGAACATACACAAATCAGTTGGATTCCTCTACATCAACAAAGAGACCTCTGAAAAAGAAATAAGGAAAACAATACCATTTACAATAGCTACCAAAAAGATAAAATATCTAGGAATAAATCTTACCAGAGACACAAAACACCTATACAAAGAAAACTATGAAACACTACTACAAGAAACTACAAAGGATCTACATAAATGGAAGAACCTGCCTTGTTCATGGATTTTTTGTTGTTTTTAGGTGCTGTCGAGTCATTTCCTACTCATAGCGACCCCATGCACAGCAGAATGAAACACTGGCCGATTCCGTGCCAGCTCCATGATCCCTGCTTGACTCGAGCCCATCATTGTAGCCACCATGTCAATCCATCTTGTTGAAGGCCTCCTCCTCTTTTGTCGACCCTCCACCCTACCAAGCATGACATCCTTCTCCAGGGAATGGTCCCTTCTGACAACATGACCAAAATAGGTGAGATGAAGTCTGGCTATTCTCGCTTCCAAGGAGCATTTTGGGTGCACTTCCTCCAGGACAGATCTGTTAGTTCTTTTAGCACTCCATGGTACTTTCAGCATTCTTTGCCAGCACCATAACTCAAAAGCATCAACTCTTCTTCAGTCTTCCTTATTCATTGTCCAGCTTTGTTCATGGATAGAAGGACTAAATATTGTGAAAATGTCAGTACTACCCAAAGCAATCTAGCATTTAATGCAATCCTAATCCAGATACCATCAGCATTTTTTAAGGAAATGGAAAAACCAATTATTAAGTTTATATGGAAAGGAAAGAGACTTTGGATGTGCAAAGCACTGCTGAAGAAGAAAAACAAAGTGGGAGGTTTAACACTCCTGGATCTCAAAACCTACTATACAGCCACAGTAGTTAATGGTACAATGATAGACAGATAGACAAATGAAACAGAATTGAAAACCCAGAAAGAGACCCATCCGTCTATGGATAGCTGATCTTTGACAAAGGACCAAAACCCATTAACTGGGGAAGTGTTAGCTTCTTTAAGAAATGATGCTGGTAAAATTCAATATCTATCTGCAGAAAAATGAAACTAGACCCATATCTCACCCCATACATAAAAACAAACTCAAGTTGGATTAAAGACTTAAAGGTAAAACCAAAAACTATGAAGCACAATAAAAGAGAAAATAGAGGAAAATCTAGAGGCCATAATTTATGGCATACATAGACTATTAAGCATAACCTACAAAGCACAGGCAGTGGACGAAAAGCTAGATGACCAGGACTTTTTATCTATCTATCTATCTATCTGTCTATCCATTTATCTATCATCTATCTATCTATCTAATTGTGATTTGGTGAAAGTTTACAGAGAAAATTCACTCTCTATACAGAAGTTCACACACGCTTTGTCTCATGACATTGACTACAATTTACCACAATGCAACAGTTCCCCTCCCAATTCCTCCTGATAGTTACCTCTTCTCTGTGTCCATCCCTCATGCACTCCTGCCCCCTGAGCTGTCTCCCTGTGCATACATAGCCCTTCTTTCTCCCATGATTGTTCTCTCCAAGGAGTTTATCTACCTCAGGTACATGTTCAACCCATATGCCTGTCTTTTGCTTGGTTGTAAGCCACAGGTGGGGGTTCAATTCCAGACCTGAAGGGCAGCTAGGGGCCATAGTCTCAGTGGTTCCACCAGGCTTTATCAGACCAGCAAACCTGGTCTCCCCAAATGATTTTGAGTTTTGTTACACATTGTTCTTCCTCTCTATCCAGGATCTCCTACATAGATCCCCCTCTGAGTGGTTGACAGTGGTAGCAGGCACCATCTAGTTGTGGTCTCATAGTCATATAGGCTGTGGATCACATGGTATACCAGTCGTTAGGACTGATTGTTTCCATGAATCTTTGGTTTTCTTCATTCTTCTTTGTTCTGGACGAGGAGAGACCCCTTGTTGCATCTAGATGGCTGCTTGCAGGCTTTTAAGATCCCAGTTGCTACTCACCAAAGTAAGAGGTGGAACAATGTTTTGTGTAGTATGTTATGCCAATTGAGCTTGATGTTCCCTGTGATCATGGTCCCGAGCCCACTGGTTCAACTACTCAGATGACCAGGACCTTTTAATAATTAAATCCTCATATGCATCAGAAGACTTCTCCAAAAGGGTAAAAAGAGAACTTACATATTGGGAGAAAATATTTGCCTATGACATATCTGAAAAAGGACTTATCTCCAAAATTTATAGAAAGTTCAACACCGCAATGCCAAAAAGACAATCTAATTCAAAAATTGTCAAGGGACATGAACAGACACTTCACTAAAGAAGATATATTGCCAGCCAACAAACACACGAGGAATTGCTCATGATCATTAACTATTAGAGAGATGCAGTATCAAAACGATGATGAGATATCATTTCACCCTAGCAATAATAGCAAAGTTCAACAAGACAGAAAATAACAAAGGCTGGCAAAGTTGTGGAGAGATTGGAACTCTTATATACTGTTGGTGGGACTGTAAAATGGTACAACCATTGTGGAAAATATTATCATATTTCCTTGAAAAAGTGAAACTGGAAATACCATTTATCCAGAAATTTCATTACTAGGAATATATCCTAAAAATTTGAGAGACAGGACACAGACATAGGCACACCCATGTTCATCTCAGTACAATTCACTATAGCAAAGAGATGCAAACAACCTAAATGTCCATCAGCAGAAGAATGGTAACCAAATTATGGTACATTCACACAATGGAATACTATGTTACATTAAAGAACAATGAATAATATGCGAATCATCTCACAACACGGATGAACCTGGAGGAAATTATGCTGAGTGAAAAAAGTCAATAGCAGAAGGACAAATATTGTATGAGCCTTGTGGTAGTTCATTTTGTATGTCAACTTGGCTGGGCCTGGTTAGTACCTGGGCAGCTGCATGTAGTATTCCCTATGATGAGACTGGTAATCAACTCCCTATTGGAATCTACTGTAAGTAGCTGAGTAGCTGCCTTAGGGATGTGGTCTTCTTCCTGTATGTAAGCTTGGACCCTGCATTTAGCAGTGTCGTTTTCAGCAGCTTGCCATGCTCTGTCGACCTTGAGACTTACAATGGACTTTAATTAATGGCCTGCCATGTGGTTTGGTAACATCAGGACTGTGCCATTTTATTTGTCAACTTTGGGCTTGTTAGCCTCAGCTGCCAGTAGCTGCTGGAGTGAAGAGATCGCTTTAGCTTCAGTGGGCTGGGAGCAACAGGCAGAGCTGAATCCCAAGGTCAAGGGGCTTTCACCCAGCCCCTAGAGCCTGGCACGTCGAACTCGGACTTAAAGCCTCCAAACTGTAAGAGAATAAACTTCTGTTTGTTAAGGCCATGCCATTTGTGGTATATTCTTGTCAGAGCAGTACTAGGTAACCAGAACAGAATATGGTATGGAGAGAGGGGGATGCTGCTCTGACAGATACCTAAAATGTAGAAACAGGATTAGAGTGCATCCTTGACCCGAGACCTTGGCAGAGAGACCCTGTTATATAGCATGAGAGATGGCAGCACCAGAGCTAAGAGACCAGCTTGAGAGACCCCAGCAGCAGCAGAGCCCAGAGACTGGTGTGATAGACGGCAGTAGCAGAGCCCAGAGACTGGCATGAGACAGTGACAGCCTTACCAGCCCATGGAGGAGAAAGCTGGAAATCATTGTCCTGGCAGCTTCTTGATGGACTGGGTTGCCTTTGGGCATTAATTGGTAGAAAAGACCAGCATGAAATGAAGTAGCGGTTTGGCTGGTCCATAGAGCAAGAAAGCTGAGTGTTTTCAGGGAAGGAAGATTTCTTGGACTTAAAGCCTCCAAACGAAAGAGAATAAACTCCTGTTAAGGCCATCCCATTTGTGGTATATTTCTGTCAGAGCAGCACTAGGCAACCAGAACAAGCCCATTACTATAAAAAGTCAAGGAAAGGTTTGCTCAGGGAAGGGAACTCACTTTGTAGGTTATGGGAGATTGGAGAGAAGGAGTGGGGAAAATTTCGGACTAGTTGAGGGCCACATGGGTAAGGGGAAGGATGGTATGGAAAGAGTCTGTGACTAGCATGATAACATTGGGGAAAGGGAGGACACTGAACTGTGCACATAAGATGTAGACGACAGAGGCTACAACCAGTGTATGCACAATATTACATTACCACTAACACCAAACACCAAGCTACAGATAAATGCATAGACAACTGAGAAGATCAGATAGGGGTTTGTGAACAGTAATATACTCTAGACCAACTGATAGATTCAGCTGAGGATAATCTTGCACAGATACCAGTGATACAAAATAACCACAATCATTGTAGAAGTAACAGAAGACAGACTTGGAGTGATCCTTCAGAGACAGCCAAACACATTGGGAGGGAGAACCACCAGCTTTGCTGACTCAGGACCATAAATTATCTCAAGGAAATGGCTCATGCACTTGTAGAGGCTGGCAAGTCCCAAGAGGCTTCTTCTTGGAGAAGTCTGTGGAGGCTTCTCCTGACTCATGTAGCTTCAGAGGCTGAGGAACCCAAGAGAGGCAGGGAATACAGCGGGCTGCTAGCTGCGAAGGCTGATGAATCCAAGATTGGTAGGTAAGATGGCAGCCTGTTGGCTCACAGACTGCTAAGGCAACAGTCCCTGTATTGACAGGCAATACAGCAGGCCACTTATTCAAGTCCAAGAACTGGAGGTCAGATGATGATGAAACAAATGCAGGATCCACATTGAACAAAAAGCCAGAGAACTTTGCCAAGATATTCATATATATTGAAACCAAGGCACAGCCCCAAGAACACTCCCTTTCAATTGATTAGATGCTCATTTCTGATTTCATCATAGAAGTGACTGTATTGTGTTAGATTTCATCTTGGAGGATAACTGCTAAATTGCTGAGAATCATGGCCCAGCCAAATTGACACCAACCTTAATTATCACATTCTTTGCAAATAGTGCACAGGGCAGCATGCTCTGACCTCCTCTAACTTCACAAGGGAGAAAGAGAAGGATCAATATCAACAGCCCTAAGCTGATTACCATAAGATGGAAGTCAGACATACTGCCGACCTCCAACTTTTTTTTTTTTTTTACCAACTGTGACACCAACCATTGTTCCTAAGGAATCCACTACTTCTCTGCCACGTTTGTTAATTTGTTGCAATGGCCACACAGAAATCCACACAATCCTCATGATTATGGGATTTATTATGGAAGTAACAGGTTACAATTCAGGTTCAGGAACACTCAGGATACAATTCTTCGATCAGAGTAGCCTCTCTCTGTCATGCCAACAGGAATGTCTCTCTTTGGCCCTGAGCCTATTGGTCTGGCCTCTGCCCTGCTCAGGCAAGTGTAACAAAGCTCTTTTAGCTCTGCTGATAGGTGCACCCAGGTGTGCCCCACTCTGCCAGCAAACCTCCTGCCCAAAGGCATTTAGTTTTCTCGCTCTGTTGGCTGACAAGGCCACCACTCTACCTTGTGCTGGTCTCTCAGTTTTGCTGCCACTGTCTCTCTGTCATCATCTCAGCACAGGAATCTCAGGCCCAAGGGTGTACTCCACTCCCAGCTTTTCTCTGTTTTGATGGTAGTGAGATTTCACCCTTCTGCCTCTGGGCAGACTCATTTTAAGCATAGCAGAATTACAAACTGACCAATTCCCACATTAGGGCTCCATATACCTTATTTGTATGGTCCCATTCCCAAAAGGGCCCCATGCACCTTTTTTACATTACTAACAAGCTATCCAATTCCCATGGTAAGCAAGCCTCAAGTACCTCACATTTATATAGTTTCACCCAGTCATTTAGTGGGAGTGATAAAGATCATGACTGCACCACATTCTTCAGCAGAATTTTTTGCATTTATACAGAAATAAGTTGCTGTAACAAATTATCATAAATGAGGTCACTTAAGACAATAGATACTTATTCTTTCACAGTTCTAGAGGCTAGAAGTTCAAAATCCAGATGTCAGCAGGGTTAATTCCTCCTAGGGGCTCTGAGAAAGAATATGTTCTGTCTCTCTCCTACACTGTGCTGGTTGCCAGCAGTGCTTGGTGTTTCTTGGCTTATTTTCAAACAATATTACATTCATATGCCTTATTTTAAAATAATATCACATTCTGAAGTTCCAGGTGAACACAAATTTGGGGGGGGGGGACACTATTAGTGGTGCAGTGGTTAAAGACTTGGCTGCTAATCAAAATGCTGAAGTTAAGAACCCACCAGTTGTTCCAGGAAAGAAAGATGTGGCAGTCTGCTTCGTGAAGTTTATAGCCTTGGACCTATCAGCAATACTACTGTAACCTATAATGTCACTATGAGTCAGAAAGGATTTGATGGCAATGGGTTTATTCAACCTAATAATAGCTGCAACTGTGTGCTCAAACAAACTGATAATCATGAAGATGGTGCAGGACTGGGCAATGTTTCTTTCTCTTTTACATAAGATTGCCATGAGTTGGAGCTAACTTGATAGCAACTAACAACATTAATTCTAGTAAACCTGATTTGTAAGATAATGACCTACAATATTAAGGTTGCAATAATTATAATTATAGCTGGAAATACTTAGAGTTCTATTTCTCAAAACAATTATTCAGGAGAACTCTCAATACAATTGTTTTCTGTCTTCTTTTTCTAGAAAATACTAGCACAAATTTTGGCATAATTCTTGGCTATTCATGGCCTAGAAGTGCACATTTCATCCACAGAAATGTCAGTTTCCCAGCCATGTCTGCTTTGGGGTAAATAAAGCTCTTTCTATTACCTTTTATGAGCCATTTGTAAGTGTAATTTTTAGAAAATTGCCTTTTGCTATTTAACATTAAACATCAACTTTAAAATTAAAGTTGAAAAAAATATTAATTCTAGTAGATGTTTTCCCCTTTACTGCCAAAATTAGATGATAGCTTAGAATTTTAAAAATAAATGACTAAAAAGAGAACCTATAGATTGGGAGAAACTATTCAGCAATGACATATCTGACAAGGGATTTATCTCTAAATTTGTAGAAAACTCCAACACCTCAACAACAAAATGACAGACAATCCAATTCAAAAATGGGCAGCAGACATGAATAGACACTTTTACAGAGAAGATATTCAGCCAGCCAACAAACACACAAAGAAATGGTCATGATCATTAGCCATCAGAGATATAAATCAAAACAAAAATGAGACACTATTTCACTGCAGCACCAATAGCAAAGTCCAAGACAGAAAACAACAAATGCTGGCAAGGATATGGAAAGATTGAGAATCTCATATGCTGCTAGTGGGACCTTAAAATGATATAACCACTGTGGAAGTTGGTATGACAATTCTTTAAAAAGTTGGAAATAGAGATACCATTTGATCTAGCAATCCCATTATTAGGTATATAACCGAAGGAAATGGGAGAGAGGGCATGAATGGTTATGTTGTTGTTATGTGCCATCGAGTCAGACTCAACTCATAGCGACCCTTCCTTGGGTTTCCGAGGCAGTATCACTACAGAAGTAGATTGCCCCATCTTCCTTCCGAGGAGTGGCTGGTGGATTTGAACCGCTAGCCTTCTGGTTAGCAGTCAAGTGCCTTAGTCACTATGCTCCAGAGCTCCCTGAATGGTTATATGCATGCCCATGTTCATCACAGCACTACTCACAATAGCAAAGAGATGGAAACAAACTAAGTGCTTGCTCATCAGTGAGGAATGGACAACGAAACTGTCATAAATGCACACAACGGAAAATTACGCAGCACTGAAGAATAATGTATAATCTGTAAAACAGCAAATAATCTAGATGAAATTGGAGGACCTTATGCTGAGTGAATTAAGTCAATCACAGGAGGACAAATATTGTATTAGTTCATTACTGTGAAAAGTCAAAGAAAGGTTTATATATGGAAGGAAATTTTCTTTGTTGGTTACTAAGGGATTGGATGGGAAAGGGAGGGAAAATTGCTAGATAGGTTAAAAAAAAAAAAAAAAAAACCATAAAGATTATTAGTGGTTACCAGGGGTAGGAGGGAATGGGAAAGGGGAAGCTTTTGTCTGTAGGGCATTGAGTTTATGCTAATGGTGGTGGAATATTTTGAAAAGGATAGCATTAATGGTGGCACAACATGAAAAATGTCGTCTATGTTCCTGAGCTGTAATGTGGAAGTTGTTATGTTGGTGAATGTCTTGCTGTATATGTTTTCACTACAATAAGATTCAATAAAATAAATTACTAATAATTTTCTACATGATAGTTATATCATTTTATATTTTAACCAGTTGTTAGTAATGTATGAACATTTAATTTTTTAATACATTTTATTGAAATATAACTTGTTGTTGTTGTTGTTGTTATGTGCCGTCGAGT
>NW_006921916.1:413644-416254 GCF_000298275.1 Orycteropus afer afer
TTTTGATGTGAAGGTTTATCATTTTTCTTTGAGGTTACCCTGTGATTTATAGTTTTCTTCCCAGGTTTAGAACAGTCTGTTCTATCTTGTAGTTGTCTTGACTTCCCTACCATTGAAAAGTTCTGTAATGACCCAGTTTTCAATTGATGTCTCTAGTTCCCTGTTTACAGTCTTGTAGGCTTCTGTACTTTGGATACTTCCACAGCTGTGTTGGTTTCTGGGTTATATCATTATGTGTGTTAATGGTCAGTTGTTGCTGGCTTTTGTTGCTTCTCTGTCCAAAGAGCTCCCTTTAGCATCTCTTGTAAGGTTGGTCTGGTTTTCACAAATTCCCTTAATTTCTGCTTATCTGGAAATGTTCTAATTTCACTATCATATTTGAGGGACAATTTTGCTGGGTACATAATTCTTGGTTGGAAATTTTTCTCTTCCAGTGTTTTATATACGCCATCCCATTGTTTTCTTGCCTGCATGGTTTATGCCGAGAAATCTGAGCTTAGTCTTATTGGTTGCCCCTTGCAGGTAACTTTTTGTTTTTCCCATGCTGCCTTCAGGATTCTTTCTTTGTCTTTGGTTTTGGTGAGTTTGATGATGATATATCTTGGTGATTTCCTTTTGGGGTCTATCCTGTTTGGGGTTCATTGGACTTCCTGAATGGGTATATTCTCATTTTTCATCATACCAGGAAAATTCTCTTCCAACAAATCTTTGACAATTTTATCTGTCATTTTATTTGTCTCTTTCTGTTCTGGAATTCTTATTACACATAGATTATTCTTTTTGATGGTATCCCACATGAACCTTAGGCTTTCTTCATTTTGTTTTGATTTTTTTTTTTCTGATTTATCCCTTTCCAAAGAAGTGTTCAGGTATTTCCCTTCATTCTCACTAAATCTGTCTTACATTGATTCAGTTCTGCTCCTTTGCCCATTCAATGTCTTATTTATTTCTGAAAATTTAGTATTAATCTTCTGGATTTCTGTGTGTAGATTTTGTATCATTTCTAATTTTTCATTTATTTTGTCAATTTGTTCATATATTGCCTATTGAAATTGTTGTAGAGTTTTCTCTGTGTTTTCCTCACTTTTGTCAGTTTTTTCCCTGATCTGGGTCTCAAATCATTGAAGATACCTAAATATAATTCTTTTAAATTCCTTATCAGGGAGTTCCAATGTTGCATCTACCTCAGGGATGTGTTCTGGGTCTGTATCCTGGTCCCTTGTTTCTCCTGTTTTATCTTGCTTCTTTGTGTGTATTGCAATGCTCTGTTGTCTCCGAGGCATTGTGATGTTTTTGTGTTTATATTTAATTGGTGATTGTATGTTGGAGTGACTTGCCCATGATTTTTGTTTTCTTTGTATGTTATCTACGCAAGCAGCATACTGTGCTGTGCTCCTCTATTCACTAGTTGACAGCACTTACCACCTCTCACCACCTCTCTCCTTTCCTGTTGTTAGTTTCTTGTATGTCCCTGCCAACCTTGGCAAACAGAGCCTATTCTTAAGTCCCTGGAACTGGAATGAGAATGCTATAACTTTAAATCCAAAATGATTGCCACTTGTAAAGATTCAAAATGGCTGTGCCCTCAGTCACTTTAAATATCCAAAATGGCCACTGCTTGTAAACATTAAAAATGGCTGTGCCCTTGGTCACTTTAGATATCTAAATTGGCTGCCGCATGTAAACAATCAAAATGGCTGCGCCCTTCGGACAGCGGAAAGTGTGCAGTTCAGGTTGTCTCCCTCCTTGCTGTTTCCCTTCCTAGTCTTAGGCCACTAGTGCAGTCGTTTCTGCAGCCCTTGGTGACCAGGGTTGATCTTTAGGTCAATTCTCAGGTCCCAACACCACTTGGAAAGATTCAGGCTGTTGGTCGTGTCAGAGTAGCTGACAGTCTGCAGCTCTGGCCATCTCTGTTCTCACTATTTTCATTCAGATTTTTCTACTAGCTGGTGCCTAATCCACTTCTGTAGAGTTCCTTTCAAAGCTCGGGGCTCTAGGATTATCTTCTGTATCTCTGTCAATTGCTTTCTCTTTTCTTTGTTGAAGAGGGTCTGTGTAGCTTGTCTGCCTATTTCTCCATCTTACAGGAAATCTGAACACTTAATTTTACTGCTGATAACTAGCTTACCTAGAATTTAAAAAGTAAACATATTTTGAATAATATAGTTTCGTTTGCCATGTTGCTATAACATATATTGCCTAATAATGCTGCTGAAATTTTTAAATAATTTGCTTCTTATTTATATTTAATATGATTTTTGACAAAATTCTACAGGCAACTCAAATGTACCATGTCTAAATTTAAACACATTATTTCCTTTGAACTGCTTCTTTTCATATATTCCTAATCTCAATTTAGTGCCTCCTGAGTACTGCTGCCGGAGTGATGTCTGTTGTTGTTGTTGTTATGTGCCATCGAGTTGGCCCCGACTCATAGCAACCCCTCCTTGGGTTTCTGAGGCAGTATCACTACGGAAGTAGGATTGCCCAACCTTCCTTCCGAGGAGTGACTGGTGGGTTTGAACCGTCAGCCTTCTGGTTAGCAGGCAAGTGACTTAGCCACTATGCTATAGAAATATATTTACTTGTATTTTATTGACTATGAAAAGA
>NW_006921916.1:416354-419660 GCF_000298275.1 Orycteropus afer afer
TTTGAACCGCCAGCCTTCTGGTTAGCAGTCAAGTGCTTTAGCCACTATGCTACCAGAGCTCCTAAATTTCCTCTCTTGCCAACCTGGGGATACCTGATCAAGAAGAATTGTACAGGTTGTCCCCAGATTACAAACAAGTTTTCTTCCTAAGATTTCTTTAATTTTAATTTGTATATAAGTCAAAGCAGTTTGGTATGGCTCCTATCTAACGTCAGTTAGTCAAATGTTTGTTTTAATATGTAGTATGTAATAGGCCTTTCTATGCATAAAAAACATTAAAGAAATACTTTAAGACACACTAAAACATCTTTAACATAATAGTACATTAATAATAATATTTGATGAAAAATATAGCAAAACATAGCAACGTAGTATCTCTTTGTTATGAACCATTGTATGTACCTTGAATTTTTAATATAATAGGCTTTAAGGGGACGGTTTGTAACCACAAGTTGTACATAAGTTGGATGTTTGTAACCCAGGTACTACTTATAAATGTGCACCATCAAAATCCATACCCATGACCTTTTCCTTAATTCTAATTATTATTTCTATAAGAATTTGTTTAAAGACAAACTTTTTATTGAGCCTCTAGCTTTGATTCCTTCCAGTCTTAGCTTCTGGAGTGATATGTCTATGTAAGTTTACTTTTATGATCTAGTCCCAACTGCTGAGCATAGCATCTGCTTTCTGATGTCCAATTTTCTTGGGGCCAGAGTTCTTTTAAGTGTAGATCTGCGGCCTCTGCAGAGAGATCTTTCCCTGTCCTCCCCTCCAGCTGCCCCTGTATAGCTAGTAAGAAATCCATCCTTCATAAGGGATGAGCTACACTGGAAGTCCTCAGTCTGGTAGAGGTGGAGCCACACAGATGTGTTGAGACACCAAGGCCAGAATGGGATGAAAGAAAAAATATAGCACTATGAAGGAGAGGGCAAGAAGATACTCGACCAAACTGGGCTTCCTTCAAATGTTCGTGTTTTGGGGGAATTTGTCAGTTTATGATGAGGAAAATGATGGGAGAGGTTCCTCTTTTCTTAGACAGATGGGCTCACTGTACCCTGCAGCTCTACCTAAAAATTCCACATTCAGCATATGCTTGGGCCTTTCTGTGAGCTCTTCCCTGGTCCTATTGTTGTTGTTATGTGCCATCGAGTTGGCCCCGACTCATAGTGACCCCTCCTTGGGTTTCCGAGGCAGTATCACTACCTTCCCAGGAGTGGCTGGTGGGTTTGAACCACCAGCCGTCTGGTTAGCAGGCAAGTGTCTTAGCCACTACGCTACCAGAGCTCCCTGGTCCTAGGAGGCTTTATTCTGCCTCTTAGCAGAGTTACCTCCTACTGATGTAGATGCAAGGGTAACACTTTCTATGAAGGCTCTGTGTACCTCTCAACCCCTTTTGTCTTTTTTTCTAGTAGAATAAAACACGAATCCTCCTGTATACTTGCACCCACCTTTGTCTTACTTAATCCACCAAGCTGCTTTGTGGCTTCCTGTTTACTGATAGTCTGACTCTTTTACCTCCTGAGATCCTGGAAGATGTTTCCCTTCATTTTCTTGCACTATACCTGGTTGTAGTATGCACTTGAAGAGGTTTCCAATGTGCTAAAAGTCAAATAGGAGGCCTGATGGCACAGCAATTAAGTGTGGCTGCTAATTGAAAGGTGGGTGGGCCCAAGATTTTAATCACAGGGGCAGGGCAGAATTGTGTGGGGATGGTAGCAAATATAAGGTGATTCTGTGGTTAAAGTGTGACTCCAACTTATTTTGAAATTTTGAAGGGTAGAATTTTTATGCTTCTGACCGACAATTTAAAAATTCCAGTTGTTTTAGAAGTGACATCCTACTCACCCTTCTGTCCTTTTCCCAAAATTAGTCCTTTAGTCATCGTAAGTGTAAAGTAAGCTGTCTAGTCAAGATAACCTTGATCTGATCTAAATAGTTGGGTGTTAAGTAGCAAGGAGAAGTTTGTGGTGGTCTCTTCTGCCCTTGGATGAGTGGAAATGTTTTCATTCTAGCATGGATTTAGACAGCAGCGCACCTTCTGCTCACAGAAGATGAGGTGATGAACAAGCCTGCGAGAGTCAGCAACTGTTAGTATTAACATGCCAAAAGAAAGCAGCTTAAGCTGTGGATTCCATGGGTGGTGCTTAATTCCAAATAACTAAGATTTTGCAAAATGTGGTGCTATTGGATTATTGTAACAGTGGAAATGGAGAAGTGGAACCTGACCCAATAGTCTTCTAGTAAGGTCCTCTGATTTCAAATGAGTGTTTTTTTTTTTTTTTTTTAGTGAAGGATAGTTACTTTTTTATGTACCATCTGAAAATGCTGTTGTTGTTGTTTGCTGTCGAGTCGGCCCCGACTCATAGCGACCCCTCCTTGGGTTTCTGAGGCAGTATCACTACGGAAGTAGGATTGCCCAACCATCCTTCCGAGGAGTGGCTGAAGTGATATTTTAAATCTTCTCAAAATGGTAGACCCTATATATAAACTGGGGAGCTCTGGTGGTGTAGTGCCTAAAGGATCTGAGTGCTAAGCAGAAGTCTGGTGGTTCAAACCCACCAACCATTCCTCGGAAGGAAGGTTGGGCAATCTACTTCCATAGTGGCACTGGCTCGAAACACAAGGAAGGGTTGCTATGAGTTGGATTTGACTCGACGGCAATGCGTTTCATTGTGTATATATAAACTGTATGATATTTTTGTAAATGAAACTCTGAACATGTTAAGTCTATATTCACCTCTGTTTAAAAAGTTGTAGAAAATGTTGCTTGTATGCCATCTATAAATGATACCATTACTTATCTGCATGATATACATTTTCTTTTTCTTTATTAAAAAAGAATAAATGTCTGCTCTAAAAATTTCTAACTATATAAAAGTGTATAGAGTAAAATTTATTTTTTGATCTATTTTCCTTTTCTTTTCTCACTCTAGCATTCTAGAAGCAACTTCTGTTTCCGCTGGGTATCTTCCTAAAATTCTTACTATGTATATATGAAATGTCATCCAACATAAGTAGGAATACACTGCATATTTTTCTGTGACTTATTTTTCACTTAGCAATGTAACATTTTTAGAAGTTAATAGTTATTTTTTTCCCTTGTTACCCTCTCGAGAGGGACCGGGTCTCCGGGAGTAAGGTAAGCACGAGCAGGCTGGTGCTTACTCACTGATCTGCACTGAACACTTTCCCTTGTTACCCTCCCGAGAGGGACCGGGTATCCAGGAACAAGGTAAGCACAGGCGTAGCACAGAGTAGCAGGCCAGAAGAGCAGGAGAAAGGGGTAAAACCCAGTCACTAGTG
>NW_006921916.1:421717-426001 GCF_000298275.1 Orycteropus afer afer
ATTGTGGGGCTGGCGCAGGATCGGGCAGTGTTTCGTTCTGCTGTGCATGGGGTCGCTATGAGTCGGAAACGACTCGACGGCACTTAACAACAACAATAGTTATTTTTCTCAAAGATTACAATATTCTCTAGTATGAATATGCCATAATTTATTTAGCTGACACATTATTGATTTTGGTTGTTTCCTGTTACTGGCATGCAATACCATATTGAATATTCTTGTAAACATCTGTTTTCACAAATGTAATTATTTCATTAGCTATATATTGATAAAGTTGGAATTGCTGCGTCAAAGAGTAAGCTATTTTTACATTTTGACTGATACTGCAAATTTGTGTTCTCAAAAGAGAGTGACTGTTAGCCCTGACTTTGAATGTTATCAACAGTTTTTAAAATTTTATATCTCTGAGGGGAAAAGTTACTGCTCTAATATATATTTCTTTTATAACTAGAGATGTTCAACATCCTTTTACATGTTCTTAAATGGAATTTTGTGATTGTGTGTGTGAATTTGTTTGTATCATATATTCATTTTTCCATTGAGTTGTTGGTCTTTTTCGTATTCATCAATTTTGCTATTGGAGCTCTGGTAACATAGTGCCTAAGGCATTTGACTACTAATCAGAAGGCCAGTGCTTCAAACCCACCAACCACTCCTTGGAAAGAAGATTGGGCAATCTACTTCCATAGAAAGGCCCCCTTGGAAATCTAAGGAGGGATCACTACAAGTCAGAGACAACTTGATGGCACTGAGTTTTCTTTTCTTTTTTCTTTTTTGATGGGTTCTTTTGATCTAGAGGTAGTTTACATTTTTGTATGGTCAAACCTGTTGTTTCCCTTAAAAGGGAACTTTAAAAAGTTTCGTGTCTTGTTTAAAAAAAAACAAAACCCAGACTCACTGTCATCGAGTGGATTCCAACTCATAGTGACCACCACTGGGTTTCCAAGGGGGTAAATCTTTACAGAAGTAGATTTCCCCACTTCCTTTCATGGAGTAGCTGGTGGGTTTGAACTGCCAACTTTCTGGTTAGCAGTCAAATGCCTTAGGCACTGCACCAGGAGTGCTCTCTCATGTCTTGTTTAGGAACACTGTTTCTATTACAAATACCCCAGAAAGTATTTTCCTGTATTTTATTCTGTATTTTTATGAATTAATTAAATGTATGTTTCCTTTTTATTATGCTAGTTATAGATGTATGTATTTATTTAAATTATACAGAGGAACATGGAATGAAGTATGAAAATATAATTTCCTCTTTCCATCCCCTGGATGTACACCTGCTTCTACCACTTCCCAAAGACAGCTAATGCTCACTGCTTCATACAACATGTGCTAGCTTATTCTCTATGCCTTGACATACATCCATATATTTCATTTTGAAAGCATAAACGGGATCATGATACATGTCTGGTTATTTTACTTGCTTTTTTCATGCAACAGTATGTCTTAGAAACTTTAAATGTCAGGACAAATAAGTCAACCTTATTGTTTTTTGTTTCTTGGAAACTTTAAATGTCAGTGCGAATAACGCCATCTTCTTTTTTTTTCAGTAGCTGAATGGTATTGCATACCCTAATTTATTTCACTACTTGATACATATACAGGTCTTTTTCCAGCTGTTTTACCATTATCATGATTTCAGAAAAGAGAATTATTAGTTTTGTTTTTCAATACTTAGATGTTAAGATTTCCGATATTTATTAATGGAATCTTTTTATTATGATTTGGGTGAAAGTTTACAGAGCAAATCAGTTTTTCATCTAACATTTCACACACATTTTGTTTCATGTCATTGATTATAATCCCCTCAACATAACACCACTCCCCCGACTTTCTCTCTATGTTTCTCCTTTCCACTCCTCCTTTCCTAAGCCTTTCTGCTTTCTGAAATTTGTCACTGGAAAAATGCTGCCTTTTTGATCTCAAGTGGTTCATTGCTCTAGGGAGTGTATATCTTCTTGGTGTTATTATTCACCTTACAGGCCTGTCTATTGTTTGGCTGAAAGTTGAGCCAAGGGGGTAAATTCAGTTCCAGGCTTGAAGGGTATCTAAAGTGATAGCCTCAGGGGTTTCAATCTTTATCAGATGAGTAAGTTTGGTATTTTTTATTATTTTGAGTTCCACATTTGTCTCTCTCTCTATCCACGACCTCCTATTGTGATCCCTTTCAGAGTGGTTGACAGTGGTACCTGGGCATCATCTTCTAATCTAGGGTTGTGAGGCTGGTATTCACATGGTCTGTTAGTCTTCTGGACTAATTGTTTCCTTGCGCTTTTAATTCTTTTCACTCTTGTCTGCTGCAGACAAGAAGAGAACATTCATATGTTTTCAATGACTACAATCTTTCAGAAGTAGTTTGCAAGGCCTTTCTTTTGAGGTGCCCTTGGATGATTTGAACTTCCCATCTCTCAGTTAGCAGGTAAACACTTAACCATTTGTGCCACCAAGAGACTCCTTAAAATAAAGAGTAGTGGAAAATAAATGAGTCATTTCCAAGGAAGAAAATAACAAGACAAAACACATTGAATATAAAGGAAGAATGAAATATTTAAAGTGTTCTTATTTTCATAAAATAGAATAGCAGAGGAATGGATGGGAAGCTGTTTTAAAGAGAATCAAGAATAAGTTTGTTGGAGGGTTCTGGTAAGATGGCAGACTAGACAGAAAGACTGCACAGATGCTCTTCAATAAAGAAAAGGGAAACCAATTAACACAGACACAGAAGATAATCCTGGATCCCTGAGTCTTGAAGGGGAGGATATAGAAGTGGACTAAACCCCAACTAGCAGAAGAATTTACATCAAAATACCAAAAAATGAGATAGATGGAGCTGCAGTCTGGCAGTGATCCTTAGTGATCCTGACGGCATGGCACAGACAGCTTGGAGATTGCCAAGTGGTGGTAGGACCTAAGAATTAACCTAAAAATCAGCCCAGCTAGCCAGGGACTGCACAGAGGACTGCTCTGGTGGCTGGGGAATAAACAGAGAAGGTAAAGAGAAAGGTGGGCTGAGCTGTGGATTTTTTACCGGTCTGGAGGGAGCCGCCATTTTGAATGTTTAAAAGTGGCTTGACTATTTTGGATATTTAAAGAGACAGAGCTCTCACAGATTCCTGTGGCTTAAGAACACGTTCTGCTTTCCAGCAGCCCCAAGGACACTACAGACCTGCAAGACTGAAAAGGTGTAACATTCTTCTTGTTACTCTTATACCCCACACTTGCTTGGTGAATGGAGGTATGGCCATCCCCCACTCCCACCTATCTTCTGGGCCCCAGGAACTCCATCACAGTCTGTGTGTTCAGATGGAGCCTGGGGGCCCTGCCCTGTCCTCCACCAATTTTTTTTTATCTTTTTTTATTTTCATTTTCGCTTTCTTTTTTCTGGTGATTAGTTTGCTTGTATTTGTCTTTTTTAAAACAGCTATTATTATTAATAATTTTGTCCTTTTTACTATTATTCTTATTCTTCCTCTCCCAGGTCCTAGTTTTCAGCATTTTTTCTTTTCCCTGTTCCTGGATGAATTTTTTTTTTTTTTTAATTTTTAAATTTAAATGTTTTTTCCCCCTTTTTTCTCATGGTTAAGCCCATTCCTTGTTTTTCTTTTTGCATTTTTTCTCATTTATTTTACCTTCATTATTCTCCTTCTCTACCTTTTTTCTCTTAGTGCCTTATCCCAGATATTGCAGATTTTCTTGTTTTTTCTTCTTCTTTTTCCTTTTTTTTTTTTGGTTACTGTTCCTCTGTGATTACATGGTGTGTTTTTTGTCCATGTGCTTTTCGTTTTTTAATGGTTATTCAATTGTAATTTTTGTCCAACTGAGTGGGAGACAGCAATAGTCCCCAGAAGACACAACTACACCCACACCTCCTGCAACTTCACTTACTGAGCAAGAGCCACTACCTCCTTCTCCACCAGCGGGCCCACGATAAAAACCACCAAGAAGAGCCAGAATCACCCTTGGCTGCTTTTCATAAACAGTTAACAGAGATCTAAATACAACAATGGCATGATGCCTCGCAGACATCACAGTCCACACAAAGAAGCAAGATAAAGGGGTAGAAACAAAGGAACAGGCTACAGACCCAGAACACATACCTGAGGAAGAACTCTCTGATAAGGAATTCAAAAGAATTATCTTTAGGTATCTTCAAAGGATTGAGAGACAGACCAAAGAAAATACAGAAAAAACCTTAGAAGAATTTTGGAAGAAAATACAAGAACAAAATGACAAAATAAATGAAAAATTAGAAATGATTCAAATCTACAGATAGAAATCCAGAAG
>NW_006921916.1:426516-438274 GCF_000298275.1 Orycteropus afer afer
CTGAAAGAGAAAAAATTTCAACCAAGAATTATATACCTGGCAAAATTGTCCCTCAAATATAATGGTGAAATTAGGAGATTTCCAGATAAGCCAAAACTAAGGGAATTTGTTAAAACCAGACAAACCTTACAAGAGATGCTAAAGAGAGTCCTTTGAACAGAGAACCAAAAATAGCAAACAAAAGATGGGAGACTAATAGTTGCATCTTAGATGGTCACTTGATAGCTTTTAAGACCCCAGTTGCTCCTCACCAAATTAGGATGGAGAATAAGATTTCTGAGCTCTGGTAGCATAGTTCCTGAGGCACTTGACTGCTAACCAGAAGGCTGGAGGTTCAAACCCACCAGCCACTCTTCAGAAGGAAGGTTGGGCAATCTACTTCCATAGTGATACTGCCTCTTAAACCCAAGTTGGGTCTGACTTAATGGCACATAACAACAACAACAACGACATACTGTGCCAGTTTAGCACATGTCCTGTGAGACTATGGTACTGAGTCTTCATTCCTGGTAACTCTCCTTTAAGGTGTTTGATTGTCTCTGAGAAGCTACTCCAACCTTGTGCCCTATTGTTCCTGTGTTTTATATGGATATTTTTGTAGTACAAATACAAATGTAAGACTATCTTCAGACAAATCTATCCTTGGCCTTGGGTACATTCCTGTTCACCTACCCATACCTGATCTTTTCACGTGTCTATGCAGTCACCCATAGCCTAGTGTTTAGTGCCACTGGTAATGTAGTATAGTGCATGTAATAGTACTTACCTCTGTTGTCTAAAGCTTTTGTGTATGTTTATGTTTCCTCTTTTTTCTTATTGTCATTGTGACATTTATACACTTTTGTTGTATTGCCTTTCCCTTCACCTAAATGAACACATGACTCTTAACTACTCAGAAATTTTCCCTCCCCTCTCCTCTCATTCCTGGTAACCAACAAAGTAAATTTCTTTCCCTGCGTAAACCTATCTTTGACTTTTTATAAGAATGGATTCTTACAATATTTGTCCTTCTGTGATTGACTTATTTCACTCAGCACAATGTCCTCCAAATTCATCCACAATATGAGATGATTTGTGGATCCTTCATTATTCTTTAATGTTGCATAGTCCCTGGGCAAATGTACGATTATTTGTTTATCTATTCATATGTCGATAGGCAATTATGTTGTTTCCATCATTTTGCTGTAGTGAATTGTGCTATGATGAACATGGGTGTGCATATACCTATTCATGTCCTGGATCTTACCTCTTTAGGATATATTCCTATTAATGGAATTGCTGGATCAAAGGGTATTTCTATTTTCAATTTTCTAAGGAAATGCCATACCGTTTTCCACAGTGGTTGTACCATTTTACTCTCCACCAGTGCTGTATGAGTGTCCAATCTCTCCACAGGGACTGGTCCTTTCTGACAACACTACCAAAATAGATGAGACAAGGATTGGACATTCTTGCTTGTAAGGAACATTCCAGCTACACTTCTTCCAGGACAGATTTGTTTGATTTTCTGGCAGTCCTTGTTATTTTCAATATTCTTTGTCAATACCACAATTCAAAGGCATCAACTCTTCTTCAGTTTTCCTTATTCGTTGTCCAGCTTTCACATGCATATGAGGTGATTGAAAATATGGCTTGGGTTAGGTGTACCTCAGTCTTCAAAGTGACATGATTGCTTCTTAACACATGTGTTCTGGTTACCTAGTGATGCTTTTACAAGAAAATACCACAAATGGGATGGCTTTAACAAACGAGTTTATTCCCTTACAGTTTGGGAGGCTAGAAGTCCGAGTTCAAAGTGTCAGGCTCTAGGGGCTGTGTGAAAGCCCCTCGACCTTGGGCTTCAGCTCTGCCTCTTGCTCCCAGCCCACTGAAGGTAGAGGCATCTCTTCACTCAGGCAGCTACTAGCTGCTAACGCTAACAAGCCCAACATCAACAAATAAAATGGCACAGTCCCAATGTTACCAAACCACATGGCAGGTCATTAAGTCTGTTGAAAGTCCTAAGGTTGGCAGAGCAGGGCAGACTGCTGAACAACAACATGGCTACTTGCAAGTTCAAGGTGCCATAAGCAAGAGACCATTTCCCAAGGCTTCTCCTTATATACGGGAAACAGACCACATCCCTAAGGCAACTACACAGCTACTCACAGTTGATTCCACCATGGAGCTGATTACTAGTCTCATCATGGGGAATACTACATCCAGCTGCCTAGCCACTCAACTAGGCCCAACCAAGTTGACACACAGATTATGAACATTGAAGGTTGTTAATGAGTCTTCCTCCAATCTTGATGCTTTGTTCTTCTTCATATAGTCCAGCTTCTTAGATTATTTGCTCAGCATACAGATTGAATGAGTATGGTAAATGGATACAACTCTGATGCACACCTTTCCTGATTTTAAACTATGTAGTATCCACTTGCTCTGTTCAAATGACAGCCTCTTGGTCTATGTACAGGTTCTTCATGAGTACAATAATGTGTTCTGGAATTCCAATTCTTCACAATGTGTATCCATAATTGTTATGAGCCACATAGTTGAATGCCTTTATGCAGTCAGTAAAACACAGATAAACCTCTTTCTGGTATTCTTTACTTTCAGACAATATATATCTAACAACAGCAGTAATGTCTTTTTTCTACATTCTCTTCTGAATCCAGCTTGAATTTCTGGCAGTTCCATATCAATATACTGCTATAATTGTTTTGGAATTATCTTCAGTAAAATTTTCATTCAATTTCATTTTTTACAACTTCCAATTTTCTTAAGTTCATACTTCTCACATTCCACACTCTTATTATTAATGAATATTTGTAGTTATTTCCTTCCATTTTGAGTTGTACACTATCAGTAAATGAGGGTTCAGAAAGTTTTACTCCATCCATGTCATTAAGGTCAATTCTGCTTTGAGGAGGCATCTCTTCCCTAGTTCTATTTGAATGCCTTTCAGTCTAAGGGGTTTATCTTCCTGCACTCTGTCAGACACTCTTTCACTGCTATTCACAAAGTTTTCTGGCAGTATATCAGACAGTGTTTCATTGCTATTCATAGAGTTTTCAGGGGCCAATTTCTTCAGAAGTATGTCACGTATATGACACCATCCTTCTTCCCAGTCTGTCTTAATTTGGAAGCTCCACTGGATCCTGTCCACAATGGGTGGTCCTGCTGGTATTTTAAATACTAGTGGCATAGCATCCAGCCTCACAGTAGTATGCAAACCACCACAGTATGACAAACTGGCAGAAGAATGGTTCTTCTGCTAGTCAGTATTTAATCCACTTCTTTATCCTTCCTTTCAAAGCTCAGGGTGCCAGCATTATCTTCTGTTTATGTTTCCACTGATTTCTTATTTCTTTGTTGTGTAGGGTCTCTATAGTTTGTTTGCTTATTCTGCTATCCTACCAGAAGTTATGCATTTTTTAGTAATCATATTTTTGGTTCATGCTTTGCCAATCTCCTCTGCTTTGCAAGTGCCCTCAGATGTTCCTCAACCATGAGTGGTGATTTTATGAGGGAGATCCACGGGAATGAGATAAATCAAGTGTAACCCATCACTATATCCTTGCATTCACATTTCTAGCCGTTTCTTACTTAGTGCCACACAAAAGGTCCTTAAAACTGAAAATTGAACCGAACTCACTGCCATCAAGTCAGTTCTGACTCATAGAGACTCCTTTTTGGGTTTCTGAGTGGTATCACTACAGAAGTAGATTGCCCCGTCTTCCTTCAGATGGTGGGTTTGAACTGCCAGCCTTCTGGTTAGCAGTCAAATGCCTTAGGCACTATGCCACCAGAGCTCCCCAAAGGGTCCTTATCACTTAGTAAATTAGAGAACTGTCTGTGAACTACAGCATTATACAAATGAAGAAATTCCTGTCAAACTCAAGACTGTGTAAATAAAAATTTAAATGTTAACAAGCTTACCGGGTGATTCATGTATACATTCAACTTTGAGAAATACTGTCCTGGAGAACATAAAATACTTCAGACTAATTTTTTCCATGTGTCTTTGATTTTCTTCACTCTTCTTTGCTCTGGATGGGATTATTTGATGATTAGTTCTTCTTCCAGGTATCTAAGAACAAGTATCTTCTGAGGAGTGGAAGTGGGCAGCGTTGGTGGGGCTCCTGGTGGGAACCTCTCCAGGCCAAGATGTTCACTGACCTTTGACTATAACTGGACTGGTATTTCTATTCTTTTATAGTCATTGTTCACTTCTTGCTATTTGCTATCAAATGGATTCCACTTGGTGGCAATCCTATAGGACAGGGTAGAACTGATCCATGGTGTTTCCAAGGCTGATATCTTTATGGAAGCAGATTGCCATATCTTTTTCGTGGAGAGCATCTTGTGAGTTCAAAGCACTAGTGATTGGGTTATCACCCAAGCATGTAACCACTGCCTACCAAGGTTCCTTTTTGTCATTTTAGTCCATCCAAACTATTTACAAGATGCATTCTAACAATGCAGGTGATTTATACAAATTGTTGTTGTTGTTGTTGTTATGTGCCGTCGAGTCAGCCCTGACTCATAGCGACCCCTCCTTGGGTTTCCGAGGCAGTATCACTACGGAAGTAGGATTGCCCAACCTTCCTTCCGAGGAGTGGCTGGTGGGTTTGAACCACCAGCCTTCTGGTTAGCAGTCAAGTGTCTTAGCCACTATGCTACCAGAGCTCCTTTATACAAATTAGGTTTCCTTATTATAGAAAATTTGTTTAGATTATTTTATTGGATTGAATCCCCATTAACCTCATCACAAGAAAAGTCCATATTACAAGTATTGAAGAAAGAAAAGAAAGAGCTGATAAGTCATTTCAAAGTAATTTCAACTGTTACAAATAATTGAAAAGTTTCAAAAATAATTGTATGTTTCTTATCACCAACTTGTATAAAATTTCTTTATCATCTACTTGTGCAATGAGAAACTTGGGGCAAAATTTCTCATTGGGGATGCTATCAAATAGTTCAAGAAATCTTTGGTAAAAGTTCTTGATTAGGGATTGCATGTGGTTATGTCAAGTAAAAATATGTTGATAAAATCAAGTTCAAATTTTCATTTAATAAATAGAAAAGATTTTATTAAGAAGTTTTTTTCCTTACAATTTTTAATTCCTTTTTTTTTTTTTTTTTAATTTTCCTCACCTCAATGCTTCATATATTTATCCCTGAATATGTTCAACCATGGGGCTGTAGGAAGGACATTTTCTACTGTCCCATGTGAACAATGTTGAGCAAGTATTGTCATGCACCTTACTCAGGTACACATGCAAGGATCAAGGTGAAACCCAAGGCTTGATCATCAGTGAAGTGCCTAGTAGTGTGTTACAGCTCAGTGTCAACTAGACAATTTCTGAGTAACTTTTCAATTGGAAACCATGACATACTCATATATGCACCAATAATATTAATGTATTAACTAAATGTCTATTATTTCTTTGATTTATTTATATTAATATTTTTCTAAACAATGAAGTCTCTTACACATATTAGTTGTCAGTAGGCTCTTTTAACTCTATGAAACAATATCCTTTGAACATTAAGACACAATTTTCTTTAAGCCAATTGGAGCTTATTTTCTCAATTCAAATATATGTATCTTTCATCTGCCCCAACCAATTTCAGTTCTAGAGAGAGATTCTTTAGCACTGTAGTTTCTTTTTTTCCTCATCAGTTTATATTTAATTGTCTTTTTTCTGAAGCAGTTCCAATTAATCCTTTCATTCTCAGAGAACAGAGTCATCATATCAAATGCTTTCTCCTTGCTTTTAAAGCTCATGCATTATTAAATTTAATAAATCAAAGCAAATATATTTTCACTATATGATTTTATCAGAGAGATTCTTTGCCCTTTCAGTATATTTGGTTTAAATAATTCTCGTGTCAGATAATTTGGAAGCTGGCTGAGAAGGTTAACTATGAGCAGTGTGACTAGCTCAGTTTCCTTGTCAGAGGCTGCATAAGAAAAAGTCTGTTTTATAAAACCAAAAAAGACTACATCTGTGGCAAGAGGCAATAAGTGAGGGAAAAAAAGAGCATATTAAATAATACCCATTTTTCTGTCGAGAAGAAATTGCCAGTTCTCATGTTTCCTTGCTGACTTTAAAAATTCACCCAAATATTTGGAAAATCTTTTGGCAATAGAGTTGAGAAAACATTATTCACTTTGTATCCTTTTATGAATTTTATTGATGAAATTAACATGGAAAACAAGACAGGCTATCTGGAGAAGGATGTTTATTGCAATATAATTAGAAAAATAAAAAAGTTGGAAACAAACTAAATGTCTAAAAGGAAACAATTATCAGGTAAATCTTATTATTTTTACTCTAGAAAACATTTTGTGACAATAAACTGTATAGCAACATGGAAAATATTTGCTTCATATAATATTAAGTGAAAGAAACACAACTATGTATTCTGTAATTACAGTATGTATAAACATATTTAAAAATCTTGTAAAGAAATGAACCAAAGTGACAATAACTGCATTGTGGGGATAGTGAGATTACAAGATACTACTTTTTGTTTCCAAATTTTCTTTAATACAGCTATATTATATTCTATTCCATATTATATTCTAGTAATGTTCTAGAATAGTAAGGCACTGAGTTGTGCAAACAGTTTGCACTATATTAACCTAATGGTGAGAGCTCGGGTGGTATACTGTCTAAAGCAGTTAGGCTGCTAACCACAAGGTTGACAGTTCAAACCCATCAGGTGCTCCATTGCCAGAAAGATGTGGCAGTCTGCTTCCACAAATATTTACAGTCTTGGAAACCTCATAAGGCAGTTCTACTCTGTCCTATAGGGCCACTATGAGTTGGAATCTACTCAATGACAGTGGATTTGGCTTTTTTATTTTTAAACTTAAAGGTTGGTGGTTCATCCAAGTTACCCTTCAGGTCTGGAACTGAACTCATTCTTGTGGCTTTCAGCCAAACAATAGGCAGCATATGGGGTGAACATTTACATCAAGTAGATATACTACTTGGAGTGATCAGTTGTGAGAGAACAGAAGGGCAGTGTTTGCACAGGGAGATAGCTCAGGGGGTGGGAGTGTATGAGAGGGAAGGATGAAGGGAAGAGGTAACTATGGGGAGGAATTGTGTTTCACACAATTACAAAAAAAAAAAAAAAAAAAAGTTTGGTTGTCCATAACCATCCCGTGGCATCAGGGAAGAAAGGCTTGGCACATTGTGTCAATAAAGATTATAGCCAATAAAACTCTGTGGAGCACAGTTCTAGTTTGTAATACAGGGGGTTTCCATGAATTGGAAGCAACTCAGTGGCAGCTGTCGTGGGCTTTTGGAATGTTTTAGAATACAGTGATGCAATTTGAGTTTTGAAGTTCCTGATATACTGTCAAATTGCTTTCCAGGAAGGATCAATGAAGTGTATGAGAGCACTGGCTTCACTGTACACTTAACAGCAGCTGCTGCTCTCTTTCAAAATGTTTTTGCTAATTTAAGAAGAAAAAATGGTTTATTTATCTATAATTTGATAGTAAATTTGAACTTTTTTTTTATTATGTGTTTATTGGTCATTGTATACTCTCTTATGTGCCTTTAAAAAAATACTGTGATTTGAGTGAAAGTTTACAGAGCAAATTCATTCTCCATACAGCAGTTCATACATATTTTGTCTCATGACACTGACTACAATTCCCCACATTCCCCACAATGTAATAGCTCTCTTCCCACTTCCTCCCAGCCTTCTCCCTGTGTCCTTCCCTCCCATGCACTCCTGCCCCCTGAGCTGTCTGTCTCCCTGTGCAAAAACTGGCCTTCTGTTCTCCCATGACTGATCTCTCCAAGTAGTGTATCTACCTGATGTAAATGTTTGGCCCATATGCTGTCTATTATTTGGCTGGAAGCCACAGGAGTGAGTTCAATTCCAGACCTAAAAGGTAGCTAGGATCCATAGTCTCAGGGGTCTCACCAGACTCTATCAGACCAGCAAATCTGATCTTTATTTTATGATTCTGAGTTTTGTTCCACATTGTTTCCCACTCTATCCGTGATCACCGGCACTGCTCCTCCTCTGAGTGTTTAACAGTAGCCAGGCACCATCTAACTCCACTGATCTCATGGTCATATAATCTGAGGATCTCATGGCCCACAAGTCCCTTGGACTAATTGTTTCTACATGTCCCTAGCCGTCTTCATTCTTCTTTGCTCTGGATGAGGAGAGACACATCGTTGTTTCTAAATGGATGCTTGTGAGCTTTTAAGATCCTGCTCACTACTCACCAAAGTAGAATGTATAACAATGTTCTTGTGTAGTTTGTTATACCAAAGGAGCTTGATGTCTCCTGTGACATGGTGCCAAGCCCACAGGTCCAACTATTCAGTCCCTCAGAGTAGCTGGCTGTGGCCAAGAAGTCACCACAACCTTATCCCTTGTCAGCTCTACTATATACCTGATGTTCTTACTGTGCACACAAATAGGCTTGTAGAAACATCATCTGCCAACCCTTTACATGGTCATGGAGTGTGTCATGGGCACACTCCACCCTGCATAGACATACCTGATCATTCAGCCTGTCCACCCATCTATCCACTCATAGATCAATGCTTGCAATCACTGACAACACAGTAATGAATATATAGAAGGGTTCATCTTTGTTGTCTGTACCTCCCATACACTTCTCTATGTCTTCCTCTTCTTCATTACCACTGTGCTGATGACTCACATTTTGTACATTGCCCTTCCCTTCACCCAAATCAATGCTTGTCTCTACCTATCTGCCTATCTAACCAACAAAGAAAGTTTCCTTCCATACAGAAATCTTTCCTTCACTTTTTACAATAATGAACTAATACAATATTTGCCCTTCTGTGATTGACCTACTTCACTCAGTGTAATGTCTTCCAAGTGATAATAACTGTATTGTGGGGATAGTGAGATTACAAGATATTACTTTTTGTTTCCAAATTTTATTTAATACAGTTATATTCTATTCTATTCCATATCATATTCTAGTAATGTTCTAGAACAGAAAGGCCGTAAGTGGAGAGACAGGCCCTATCCCAAAAGCAGGAAAAGGAGGGAACTGTGGGGATGTCAAAGCTGCTGGATCCAGTTAGGATCCAGGTAAGGGAGGGAGAAGAGGTTTCAAACAGCTAAGGGAGATGAACCTGTCTGTCACTTTGCCATATTGTAGTGGCTTGTGTGTTGCTGTGAGGCTTGAGGCTGTGCCACCAGTGTTTCAAATGCCCTCAGAGTTGCACATGGTGCCAATGTTTCAATGAAGCTTACAGATTGAGACAGATTAGGAAGAAGAAAGAGACCATCCACTTCTCAAATAACTGGCCAGGGAAAGCCTTATGAATAGCAGAGAAACACTGTCTGATACATTACTGTGCAACTTTATGAATAGCTCTGAAACATTGTCCAATACAGTGTAGGAAGATGAGCCCCTTAGGTCAGAAGGCACTCAAAATACAACTGGGAAAGAGCTGCCTCATCAGAGTAGAACCAATCTTAATGATAAGGATAAAGTAAATCTTTCAGGACCTCCATTTGCTGATGTGGCACAACTCAAATTAAGGGGAAACAGGTCCAAACATCCATTAATAATCAGAACATGGAATGGATGAAGTATGAATCTAGGAAAATTGGAAGTTGTCAAAAATGAAATGGAATACATAAAGATTGATATGCTAGGCATTAGTGGCAGGAAATGGACAGGTTTTGGCCATTTTGAATCAGACAACGATATGATCTACTATGTCGGGCATGAAAATTTGAAGAGGAATGAAGTGGCATTCATCATCACAAAAGATGTTTCAAGATCTCTCCTAAAGTACAGTGCTGTCAGAGATAGGATAATATCCATACACCTACAGTTAATACAACTATTATTCAAATTTACGTTCCAACCACCAAAGCCAAAGATGAGGAAAGTGAAGATTTTTTATCAACTTCTACAGTCTGAAATTGATTGAATATGCAATTAAGATGAGTTAATTATCACTATGACTGGAATGCAAAAGTTGGAAACAAAGAAGAATCCCTGATAGTGGGAAAATTTGGCCTTGGTAACAGAAATAATGCTGGAGATCGCATGATAGAATTTTGCAAGACCAATGACTTATTCATTGAAAATATCTTTTTTCAACAACAAAAACAGTGGCTATATATGTGGACTTCACCAGATGGAGTACACAGGAATCAGACTGACTACATCTGTGGCAAGAGGCAATAGAAAAGCTCAATATATTTAGCCAAAACAAGGCCAGGATCTGATTGTGGAACAGACCATCAACTGCTCATATCCAAGTTCAACTTAAAGTTGAAGACAATTAAAACAAGTCCATGAGAGCCAAAATATGACCTTGATTATATCCCTCCTGAAGTTAGAGACCATCTAAAGAATAGATTGGTGCATTGAACACCAGTGATCGAAAACCAGAAAAATTGTGGGATGACATCAAGAACATCATCCATGAAGAAAGCAAAAGGTCATTAAGAAGACAAGAAAGGAAGAAAAGACCAAAATGGATGTTAGAAGAGACTCTGAAACTTGCCGTTGAGAGGAGAGTAGCTAAAGCCAGTGGAAGAAATGACAAGATAAAAGAGCTGAACAGAAAATTTCAAAAAGCAGCTTGAACAGACAGAGTCAATTACTATGATGAAATGTGCAAAGACCAGGAGGTAGAAAACAAAAAGGGAAGAACACATTCAGCATTTCTCAAGCTGAAAGAACTGAAGAAAAAATTTAAGCTTTGAATTGCAATATTATAAGATTCTATGCATAATATATTGAATGATACAGGAAACATCAAAAGAAGATGGAAGGAATACACAGTCACTGTACCAAAAAGAACTGGTCAATCATCATCAATTTCAGGAGGTGGCATATGATCAAGAACCAATGGTACTGAAGGAAAAAGTCAAAGCTGCACTGAAGGAAGTGGCAAAGAACAAGGCTCCAGGAATTGATGGAATACCCACTGAGATGTTTTGACAAACAAATGCTGTGCTGGAGGCACACACTTGGTTATGCCAAGAGATTTGGAAGACAGCTATCTGACGAACTGACTGGAAGAAGTCCATATTTGTACCCCTTCCAAAGAAAGGTGATCCCATCGAATGTGGAAATTATCAAACAACATCATTAATATTGCATGCAAGTAAGATCTTACTGAAGATAATTAAAAAATTGTTGCAGTATATTGACTGCATATTGCAGTATATTGACAGAGAACTTCCAGAAATGCAAGCTAGGTTCAGAAGAGGACATGGATGAGGGACATCATTGCTGATGTCAGATGGATTGTGGCTCAAAGCAAAGAATGCCAGAATGATGTTTACTTGTGTTTTACTGACTATGAAAAAGCATTTGATTGTGTGGATCATAACAAATTTTGGATAACATTGAGAAGAATGGAAATTCCAGAGCACTTAACTGTACTCATAAGGAACCTGTACAAAGACTATGAGGCTGTCGTTCGAACAGAACAAGGAGACGCTGCATGGTTTAAAATCAAGAATGGAGTGCATCAGGGTTGTATCCTTTCCCCATACTTATTCAATCCATATGCTGAGCAAATAATCTGAGATGCTGGACTATATAACGAAGAATGTGGCATCAGGATTGGAGGAAGAATCGTTAACAACCTGCGATATGGTGACAACACAACTTTGATTGCTGAGAGTGAAGATGACTTGAAGCAGTTACTGATGAAGATTGAAAACTACAGTCTTCAGTGTGGGTTACATCTCAATATAAAGAAAACAAAAATCCTCACAACTG
>NW_006921916.1:438374-443267 GCF_000298275.1 Orycteropus afer afer
ACAACCTGCCATGATATTTCCAATTGCCTCATATACATGTGAGAGCTGGACAATGAATAAGGAAGACTAAAGAAGAGTTGGTGCTTTTGAGTTGTGGTGCTGGTGAAGAATGCTTAAAGTACCATGGACTGCTAAAAGAACTAACACGTCTGTCCTGGAGGAAGTGCAGCAGGAATGCTCCTTGGAAGCAAGTATGGCCAGACATCATCTCACTACTTTGGTGTCAGAAGGAGAAGGATGTCATGCTTGGTAAGGTGGAGGGTTGACAAAAAAGGGGAAGGTGCTCAATGAGATGGATTGACACAGTGGCTGTGGCAATGGGCTGAAGTACAGCAAGGATTGTGGAGCTGGCTTGGGACTGGGTGGTGTTTCGTTCTGCTGTGCATAGGGTACCTATGAGTTGGAGACAACCTGACGGCACTTAACAACAACAACAATGTCCTCTAAATTCATCCATGTTATGCGATGTTTTGCAGATTCTAGATTATTCTTTAGTGTTGCATAGTATTCCATTGTGTGCATGTACCATAGTATGGTTATCCATTCTTCTGTTGATGGGCACCTAGGTTGTTTCCTTCTTTTGCTATTGTAAATAGTGATGTGATGAACATGGGTGTGCATGTCTCTGTTCTTGTTCTGGCTCTCACTTCTTTAGGACATATACCTCATAATAGAATTGCTGGGTCAAATGGCATTTCTAATTCCAACTTTTTAAGGAATCACCATACTGCTTTCCATAGTGGTTGTATCATTTGACAGTCCAACCAGTAGGGTATGAGAATCCAATCTCTCCATATCCTTGCCAGCATTTGTTATTTTCTGTCTTGTTGAACTGTGCTACTAGTGCTGGGCTAAGATGGTATCTTGTTGTTTTGATTTGCATCTCTCTAATGGCTCATGATCATGAACATTTCCTCATGTGTTAGTTGGCTGCCTGCATATCCTCTTTGGTGAAGTGTCTATTCATGTCTTCTGCCCTTTTTTAAATTGGATTATTTGTCTTTTTGTTGATGTGTATTTGCCTCTCATTTGTTTTCACATTTAAGTCTTTGATCCATCTGGAGTTAATTTTTGTATGTGGTGTGAGGTACAGTCCTTGTTTCATTTTTCTGCAAATGGATATCCAGTTTTGCCAGCATCATTTGTTAGATAATCGTTTCCCCATATAATGGATTTCAGCCCTTTGTCAAAAATCAGCTGACCATAGGTTGATAGATCTATTTCTGGGTTCTCAATTCTATTCCACTGGTCTATGTGTCTGTCGTTGTACCAATACCAGGCAGTTTTGACTACTGTGGCTATATAGTAGGTTTTGAGATATAGTAGTGTGAGACATCCTACTTTGTTTTTCTTCTTCAATAGTGCTTTGGTTATCCGAAGTCTCTTTCCTTTTCATATAAAGTTATTGATTGGTTTTTCCATATCCTTAAAGAATGTTCATGGGATCTGAATTGGGATTACATTGAATGTATAGATTGCTTTGGGTAGAACTGACATTTTCACAATGTTCAATCTTCTTATCCATGAGCATGGTATGTCCTTTCATTTATGTAGATCTCTTATGGTTTCTTTAAGTAGTCTTTTGTAGTTTTCTTTGTACAGGTCTTTTGTGTCCTTGGTAAGCTTTATTCCCAAGTATTTTATTTGTTTGGTAGCTACTATAAATGGTATTTATTTCTTTATTTCTTTTTCAGCAATCTCTTCTCTGGTGTAGAGGAATCCAACTGATATTTGGATGTTGATCTTGTATCCTGCCACTATGCTAAATATCTCAATTAGTTAGAGTAGATTTTTTTTTTTTTCTGACTCTCTTGGGTTTTCTATGTATAGAATCATATCATCAGCAAATAGGGGTAGTTTGACTTGTTCCTTACCAATTTGGATGTCTTTGATTTCCCTTTCTTGCCTTATTGTCCTGGCTAGGACTTCTAACGCAATGTTGAATAAAAGTGGCGTTAGAGGACATCCTTGCCTGGTTCCTGTTCACAAGAGGAATGGTTTTAACCTCTCTCCATCAAGAATATTGTTGGCTGTTGGTTTTGCATACATACTCTTTATTATGTTGAAGAACATCCCTTCTATTCTAATTTTGCTGAGAGTTTTTTTTTTTTTTTTTTCCTAATCACGGATAGGTGCTGGATTTTATCAAATGTCTTTTTTGTGTTGATTGATATGATCATGTGGTTCTTTTCCTTTGTTTTATTTATGTTATGGATGATGCTGATTATTTTTCTAATGTTGAGTGATCTTTGCATACCTGATGTAAACCCCACTTGGTTATAATGTATTATTTTTTTAATGTGTTTTTGGATTCTATTTGCTAGGATTTTGTTGAAGATTTTTGTGTCTATATTCATAAGGGATATTGGTCTGTAGTTTTCCTTTTGAGTGATATCTTTGCCTGGTTTTGGTATCAACGTTATGCTTGCTTCATAAAATGAATTTGGAGGGATTCCATCCTTTTCTATGTTGTGGAATAATTTGAGTAGGGTTGGTGTCACTTCTCCTCTGAATATTCAGTAGAATTCTCCAGTGAAACTGTCTGCTCTGGAGGGTTTTTTTGTTGGTAATTTTTTATGACCTGTTCAATTTCTTCTTTAGTTATTGATCTGTTCAACTTTTCCACCTCAGTCTGTTTTAGTTTAGATAAGTAGTATGTTTTTAGAAATCTATCCATTTCTTCTAGATTTTCTAATTTTTTAGAGTACAGTGTTTCATAGTATCCTGATATCTTTTTTTATGTAAGTTGATTCTGTTGTGATGTTGCCCAATTCATTTCTTATTTGTGTTATTTGTAGTCTCTCCCTCTTTTTCTTTGTTAAATTTGCAAATGGGTTATAAATTTTATTAATCATTTCAAAAAGCCAACTTCTAGTCTTGTTGATTTTTTCTATTGTCTTTCTATTTTCTGTTTCATTGATTCTGCTTGAATCTTTATTATTTCTTTTCTTCTGGTGACTGTAGGCTTTTCTTGCTGTTCTTTTTCTAATTGTTGGAGATATTGGTTTAAGGTGTTGATTTAGCTCTTTCTTCCTTTTTAATGTGTGCATTTATTGCTATAAACTGGCCACTGATCACTGCCTTTGCTGTGTTCAAAGATTTTGTATGTTGTGTCATTCTTGTTTGATTCAAAGATATTTCTAATTTCATTTTTTGGGTGCTCTGGTGGCATAGTGCCTAAGGCATTTGACAGCTAACCAGAAGGCTGGTGGCTCAAACCCACCAGACACTCCTCAGAAGGAAGGTTGGGCATTCTACTTCCATAGTGAAACCACCTTAGAAACCCAAGGAGGGGTCACTATGATTCGGATCCAACTCCATGGCAATTCATTGTGTTTTTTGCTACTGTCCAGTTGTTCTTAAGGAGGGTGTTGTTCAGTTTCCATTTCTTTGCTTTTTCTATTGATCTGCCTATTGATTTATAATTTTATTGCATTGTGATCTGAGAAGATGCTTTGCAGTATTTCACTGTTTTTAAATTTATTAAGGCTTGCTTTATGGCCTAACATATGTTTATCCTGGATAATGTTCCATGTGCACTGGAAAAGAAAGTATATTGTGCTGTTGGGTGAAGTACTCTGTAGATGTCTCTAAGTTCAAGTTGGTGCATGGCATATTTTGGTTCTTCTGCGTCTTTTGAGTTTCTTTGCTATAGTTTTATCTTTGATTGAAAGTGGTATATTAAAATATCCTATTATGACTCTGGAGTCATCTATTTGTCTTTTCAATTCTGTTAAAGTCTGGTTTATGTATGTTGGGGCTCTTTCTTTGGGTGTATAGATGTTTATTATAGTTATGTCCTCTTGTAAAATTGGTATTTTAATCATTATATAATGTCCTTCCTTGTCTTTTATGGTGATTTTTGTCCTAAAGTCAATTTTATTGGAAATTAACATTGCCACTCTTGCTCTTTTTTGATTGTCATTTGCTTTATATATCTTTTTTCAACCTTTGATTTTTAGTCTATTTTTGTCTTTGTAAGGTGTCTCTTGCAGACAGCATATTGATAGGTTATGTTTTCTTATCCAGTCTGCAACTCTCCATCTTTTGAGTTGTGCATTTAATCCACTTATGTTCAGTGCAATTATCAACAAGTATGAATTTGTTGCTGTACTTTTGTTATTTATTTATTTTTTTTTATGGTGTTGTTGGTTTATTTGTTCCATATAATTTTACGTGCTGGCTCACTTTGATTATGAATCATGTTGTCATTTCCTTCCTTGCTGTAATTTCAGTATTTACTAAATATTTATGCTTTTCCTATTTTTTATTTTAATGTGAAAATTTATCATTTTCTTTTAGGTTATTCTATGATTGATATGTTTCGTCCCCAGTTTAGAACAGTCCATTCTATCTTGTAATTGTCTTGAATTCCTCATAATTTAGAAGCTCCACAACTATACTATTTTTTCCCCCTTTTTGGTTTGTAGTTGTTCAAATTTGCCAATTGATGTCTATGGTTCCCTCTTTTCAATGTTGTAAGCTTCTTTTACTCTGTATACTTCCATAACAGAGTTGGTTTCTGGGTTATGTCATCTTTTGTGTTAATGGTTGGTTGTTGTTTGCAGTTGTTGGTTCTCTGTCCAAAGGACTCCCTTTAGCATCTGTTGCAAGGTTGGTCTAGTTGTAACAAATTGCCTTCATTTCTGCTTATCTGGAAATGATCTAATATCACCACCATATTTGAGAGATAATATTGTTGGGCATAAAATTCTTGGGTGGAAGTTTTTTTTCTTTCAGGGTTTTATATATACAATCCCATTGCCTTCTTATGTTCATGGCTTCTACCAAGAAGTCAGAGCCTAGTCTTATTGGTTGCCCTTTGTAGGTATCTTTTTGTTTTTCCCATGCTGCTTTCAGGATTCTTTCTTTGTCTTTTGTTTTGGTGAGTTT
>NW_006921916.1:452225-453393 GCF_000298275.1 Orycteropus afer afer
CTCCTTTGCCCTTCCAATGTGTTATCTTTTTCTGACAATTTAGTATTAATCTTCTGGATATCTATCTGTAGATTTAGAATCATTTCTAATTTTTCATTTATTTTGTCATTTTGTTCTTGTATTTTCTTCCAAAGTTCTTCTAAGGTTTTTTTTTTCTGTGTTTTCTTTGGTTTGTCTCTCAATCCTGTGAAGATACCTAAAGATAATTATTTTGAATTCCTTATCAGAGAGTTCCAGTCTTCTTCTTCAGGGATGTGTTCTGGGTCTGTATCCTGCTCCCTTGTTTCTACTACTTTCTCCTGCTTCTTTGTGTGGACTGTGATGGTCTGTTGTCTCTGAGGCATCATGGCATTGTTGTATTTAGACCTCTGTTAACTGTGAAGAGCAGCCAAGGGTGATTCAAGCTCTTCTTGGTGGTTTTTTATCATTGGCCCATTGGTAGAGAAGGAGGAAGTGGCTCTCACTTAGTAAGTGAAGTCACAGGAGGTGTAGGTGTAGTTGTGTCTTATGGGGACTGTTGTTGTCTCCCACTCAGTTAGACACAGATTACAATTGAATTTTCAATTCAAAAGGGAAAAAGAAGAAGAAAAAACAAGAAAACCTGTAATACCTGGGATTCGGGTACTAAGAAAAGGTAGAGAAGAATAATGAAGAAAAAAAAAATGGGAAAAATGCAAAAAGAAAAACAAGCAATGAGGTTAGCCATGAGAAAAAAGGGAAAAAAAATTTCAACCAGGAACAGGGAAAAGAAAAAGTGCTGAAAACTAGGACCTGGGAGGGGAAGATGAAGAATAATAATAAAAAGGACAAAATATTAATAATAATAGTTGTTTTAAAACAGACAAAAACATGCAGACTAATCACCAGAAAAAAAGAAAGCGAAAAATAAAAAATAAAAATAAAAATAAAAAAAAGAGAGAAGGAAAAATGGTGGAGGACAGAGCAGGGCCCCCAGGCTCCATCTGAGCACACAGACTGTGATGGAGTTCCTGTGGGCCCAGAAGGTTGGTGGGAATGGGGGATAGCTGCACCTCTGTTCACCAAGTGGGTGAAGGTGTCCTTGGGGTTGCTGGAAAGCAGAATGTGTTCTCAAGCCCCAGGAATCTGCCAGAGCGCTGTCTCTTTAAATATCCAAAATAGTCAAGCCGCTTTTAATCCTTCAAAATGG
>NW_006921916.1:453493-454941 GCF_000298275.1 Orycteropus afer afer
TGGTTAATTCTTAGGTCCTACCACCACTCAGGGATCTCCAAGCTGTCTGTGCTCTCAGGATCACTGCCAGACTCAGCTCTGTATGTCTCCATTTTTGGTATTTTCATGCAAATTCTTCTGCTATTTGGGGTTTAGTCCACTTCTATATCCTTCCCTTCAAGGCTCAGGGGTCCAGGATTATCTTCTGTATCTGTTAATTGGTTTACCTTTTCTTTGTTGAAAATCGTCTGTGCAGTCTTTCTGGTTAATCTGCCATCTTGCTGGTGAATCTGATGATGATATGTCTTGGTGATTTTCTTTTGGGGTCCATCCTATTTAGGGTTCACTGGAGTTCTTGTATGGATATATTCTTGTCTTTCATAATATCAGGAAATTTCTCTTCCTAAAAATCTTTGACAGATTTCTCTGTGGTTTTATTTGTCTCTTCTTTTTCTGGAATTACAATCATATGTAGGTTATTCCTTTTGGTGGTATTCCACATGAATTTTAATCTTCATTTTGTTTTGATCTTTTTTTTTTACTGATCCCTTTCCAATGATGTATTGAAGTATTTGTCTTCAGTCTCACTAATTCTACCTTCCATTGATTCAATTCTACTTCTTTCCTCATTCAATGTGTTATCTATTTCTGAAAATTCATTATTAATCTTCTGGATTTCTGTCTGATTTTGTATCAGGTCTAATTTTTCACTTATTTTGTCCTTTATTCTTGTATTGTCTTTTGAAATAGTTTAGGGTTTTGTCTGTGTTTTCCTTAATTTTGTCAATGTTTTCCTTCATCTGTCTTTCAACCCATTGAAGCTATATAAATATAATTCTTTTGCATTCCTTCTCAGGGAGTTCCAATGATTTTTTTTTTTTTCCTCAGGGATGTTTTCTGGGTCTCTATCCTGGTCCCTTGTTTCTACTGCTTTATTTTACTTCTTTGTGTGGACTGTGATGGTCTGTTGTCTATGAGACATTGTGACATTGTTGTATTTATATTTAATTTGTGTTTGATTTTGGAGTGATTTGCCCCAAATTTTCATTTTCTTTGTTTTGTTTGGACATATCTGCTAAGCAGGGTACTGTGCTCCTCTATGTGCTAGTTGGCAGCACTTATGCACTCACTTATGCAATCATCACCTATCTCCTGTAGGTGTGATAGAGAATGAGTGTGGGTGCACAGATTTCTGTTAGCTGTTTGTGAAGAGCAGTTAAGGTGAGTCAGGCTTATATTGGCTGTCGTCTATCATTGGCCAGTTGGTGCAGAAGCAAGTGGTGGTCCTCACTTAGTAGGTGAGGCTGTAAGCAGTGAGGGTATGGTTGGGTTGCTAAGGCATGGTTGCCCTTTCCCAGTCAGTTAGACAAAAACAACAATCAAAAAACCATGAAAAAAGTAAAAACAAGAGGACAAAAACACACCACATAAACATACAGGAAAAATCACCAAGAAGAGAAAGTTTAAAG
>NW_006921916.1:456016-460942 GCF_000298275.1 Orycteropus afer afer
CTTCCTTCCGAGGAGTGGCTGGTGGGTTTGAACTGCCAGCCTTCTGGTTAGCAGTCAAGTGCCTTAGCCACTATGCTACCAGAGCTCCCTTTCTTCTACTAGTTGGTGTTTAATCCACTTGTGTATATCCTTCCTTTCAAAGTGCAGGGCTCCAGGATTATCTTCTGTATCTGTCAACTGGTTTATTTTTTCTTTGTTGAAGAGGATCTATGTAGCTTATCCGCCTATTCCACCATTTTACCAGAAATCCCCTTCTTTGCTTATTTTTCTATTGCTAATTTAGCATTTATGTTCCTTAACATATTTGTATAATCTGTATAGATTTAAGGATTAGTGGTTTTATCATTGCTTTATTCTTACCATCAATTTTCCTCTTCTAATTTGTTAATGGATATTTTTACATATAAAAACATTAAAAATTGCTTTCTGTATTTAAACTAATAATATGACTTACATTATGATTTTCCAGTACATATTTAATTTTACTTTTTTCTCATTCATTGGTGAACTGTATATCTTGAACACATGCATGCACACACATACACACACATAATATTGAAAACTTCACATAAATGGTGAAGTATTTAATTTTCAATTTCTTTATGAGTATGACTTTTTAACCTAGTAAATGTGATAAATCACTTGACAAGTTTTCCATCTTTGGAGATACATATCTTAATAATTAGGTCATCTGTACAAGAAAGATCAAGAGTGGAATCTACAGACAAACTGAAATATTGAGCTATACTTATTTCACTAAAAACAGTTATTCAAACTTTATATTACTTATTTGTTTTTGTTAGGTGACTTCGAGTTGGTTCCAATTCACAGTGACCCTGTATACAACAGAATAAAACTGTGCAGTCTTGCAACAGCCTCACAATCCCTGCAATACCTAAGCCCATTGTTGCAGCCACTGTGTCAATTCATGTCATTGAGGGTCTTCCCTTCTTTCACTGACCCTCCACTTTACCAAGCATGATATTCTTCTCCAGGGAATAGTCCCTTCTGACAACAAGACTAAAGTAGGTGAGACAAAGTCTGAACATTCTTGATTCCAAGGAGCATTCCAGATGCACTTCTCAGACAGATCTGTTTATCCTTCTAGCACTCCATGGTACTTTCAGTATTCTTTGCCAACACTGCAACTCAAAAGCGTCAACTCGACTTCAGTCTTCCTTATTCATTGTCCACTTTTCACATATATATGAAGCGACAGAAAATACCATGGCTTGGGTTAGGCGCACCTTAGTCTTCAAAGAGACATCTTTGCTCTTTAGCACTTTAAAGAGGTTTTTTGTGGCATGTTTGCTCAGTGTATTACTTCGTCTAATTTCTTGACTGTTGCTTCCATTGATGTTGATTGTGTAACCAAGTAATATGAAATCTTTGATAACTTCAGTCTTTTCTCCATTTATTGTGATGCTGCTTATTGGTACAGTGTGACTATTTTCATTTTCTTTATGCTGAAGTTTAATCTGTACTGCAGACTATAGTCTTTAATCTTTATCAGTAAATGCTTCAAGTCATCTTCACTTTCAGCAATAAGTGTTGTGTCTTTTGCATATTGTGACTTGTTATTGAGTTGTCCTACAATCCTAAAGCCATGTTTCTCTTCATATAGTCCAGCTTCTCAGATTATTTGCTCAGCATACAGATTAAATAAGTGTGGTGAAAGGATGCAACCCTGACACACTCTCTTCCTGATTTTAAACCTTGCAGTATCCCCTTGTTCTGTTAAAACAACAGCCTCCTGATCTATGTACAGGTTCCTCATGAGCACAATTAAGTGTTCTGGAATTCCTGTTCTTCTCAATGTTATCCATAATTCGTTATGATCCACAATAGAATGGTTTTGCATAGGCAATAAACACAAGTAAACATCTTACTGGTATTCTTTGCTTTCAGCTAAGATCCATCTGACATCTGTAATGATATCCCTTGTTCCACATCCCCTTCTGATTCCAGCTTGCATTTCTGGAAATTCCCTTTCAGTATACTGCTGCGATCATTTTTGAATCATCTTTAGCAAGATTTTACTTGCTATGTGATATGAATGATATTGTTTGATAATTTCCACATTCTGTGGGATCACCCGTCTTCAGAATGTGTACAAATATGGATCTCTTCCAGACAGTTGGCCAGGTAGCTCTCTTCCAAATTTCTTGGCATGGATGAGTAAGTGTGTTCAGTGCAGCATTTATTTGTTGAAACATCTCAATGGGTCAGTTCCTGTAGCCTTGTTTTTCACCACTTCCTTCAGTGCAGCTTCGATTTCCTCCTTCAACAACATTGGTTCTTGATCATATGCCACCTCCAGAATTGTGTGAACGTCAAAAAATTCTTTTGGTACAGTGACTCTGTGTATTCCTTCCATCTTCTTTTGATGTTTCTTGCATAACTCAATATATTTCCCATAAAATCTTTCAATATTACAACTCGAGGCTTGAATTTTTCTTCAGTTCTTTCAGCTTGAGAAATGCTGAACTTGTTCTTCCCTTTTGTTTTTCTAACTCCAGGTCTCGGCACTTTTCCGTATAATAATTGACTTCATCTTCTTGAGCTCACTTTGAAATCTTCTCTTCAGCTCTTTTATCTTGTCATTTTTTCTCCATTTGCTTTAGCTATTCTCCATTCAAGAGCAAGTTCCAGAGTCTCTTCTGACATGCATTTTGGTCTTTTCTTCCTTTCATGTATAATGTTTTAATGTCAGGTTACAATTCATCTGGTTTTCGGTCATTGGTGTTCAGTGCATCATATATATTCTTTACATGATCTCTAAATTCAGATGGGATATAATCAAGGTCATATTTTGCCTCCATGGACTTATTTTAATTGTCTTCAGCTTCAGCTTGAATTTGCATATGAGCAGTTGATGGCCTGTTCCACAGTCAGCTCCTATCCTTGTTTTGACTGAAGATATTGTGCTTCTCCATCGCCTCTTCCCTCAGATGTAGTCTACCTGATTCCTGTGTATTCCATCTGGCAAACTCCAAGTGTATAGCTGTCTTTTATGTTGTTGAAAAAGATACTTACAATGAATAAATCATTGCTCTTGCAAAATTCCACCATGCTCTCTCCAGCATTACTTCTATCACCAAAGCCATCTTTTCCAACTACTGGTGATTCTTCTTTGTTTTCAACTTTTGCATTCCAGTCACCAGTAATCAACTTATCTTGTTTGTATGTTTGGTCAATTTCATACCATAGACGTTGGTAAAAATCTTCAGTATCCTCATCTTTAGCTTTGGTAGTTGTTGCATACATTTGAATAATAATAGTTTTAACTTATCTTCCTTGTAGGCTTATAGATAGTATCCTATCACTGACAACATTGTTTCTCAGGATAGATCTTGAAACCTTTGTGGTGGTAAATGCTACACCATCCCTCTTCAATTAGTCACTTGTGGCATATGGTAATCTGATTCAAAATGGCCAGAATCAGTTCATTTCAGCTCACTAATGCCTATGATATCAATCTTTATGAGTTCCATTTTGTTTTTGACAACTTCAAATTTTCGTAGATTCATACTTTGTACATTCCATGTTCCAATTATTAATGGATGTTTGCAGCTTGTTTGTGTCTTCCCATTTTGAGTGGTGACACATCAGCAAATGGAGGTCCTGAAAGCTTTACTCCATCAACATTATTAAGGTCGACTCCACCTTTGAGGAGGCAGCTTTTCTCCAGCCGCATTTTTAGTGACTTTTGACCTGAGGGGCTCATCTTCAGCAATATATCTGACAAAATTTCAGAGGTATTCATGAAGTTTTCTGGTATTATATCAGACAGTGTAGTGTAGTGCTTAAGGCACTTGACTTCTAATCAGAAGGCTGATGGTTCAAACCCAGTAGCCACTCTTTGGAAGGAAGATTGGGTGATCTACTTCCATAGTTATACCAACTCAAACCTAAGGAAGGGTCACTATATGTTGGATCTGACTTTACGGCAGTGAGTTTAGTTTTGGTTCTTTCAGACAATGTTTCACTGCTATTCATGAAGTTTTCACTGGCCAATTCTTTGAGAAGTGTATGGCCCCTTCCTTCTTCCAAGTCTGTCTTAGCCAGGAGGCTCTGCTGAAATCTGTTCACTATGGGTGACCCTGCTGTTATTTGAAATACAAGTGGCATAACCCCAGCCTCATAGCAACACCCAAGCCATCACAGTATGACAAAATGACAGATGAGTGGTAGATGATATGGAGTTTAGTTCAACATTTTTCTCCCACTCTTTCCAGGATCTCCTATTGTGATCCCTTTCTTAGAGATTGACAGTGGTAGCTGGGCACCAGCTAGTTCTTTTGGTCTCAGAGTCATGCATGGTGATAGCTGGAGTTGTGTGTCAACTGGGCTGGACCACAATTCTGTGTGGTTTGAACAGTTGTAATGTGGGTTATTCCCATGATTGTATCAGATGTATATGTTTTGAGCAGCCAATCTGTTGAAAGGGAATTTCCTTAGGGGTGTGGCCTACTTCCAATATATGTAGGGACATCCTGGGAAACGAGAAACTCTTTTGTGTATTGGGATCCTGCTGTGCAGCCTACAACTGTCTGTGAGTGAACAATCCACCATTTGGTCTGGAGATCTTGGATTCGTCATTCATTGGAGTCAACAGCTGGTGTACTGCTTGCCAACCTTGAGCTCATCTGCCCCTGCAGCTGCATGAGTTGAGAAAAGCCTCCAGCTTGACATTTGATCCATGAACTTGGGACTTGCCAGCTTCTATAAGTGTGTGAGTCATTTTCCTAAGATAAATTTTCTTTCTCTATATGTATATATACGGAGCTCTGGTAGCATAGTGCCTAAGGCACTTGACGGCTAACCAGAAGTCTGGAGGTTCAAACCCACCAACCACTCCTCGGAAGGAAGATGGGGCAATCTACTTCCGTAGTGATACTGCCTTGGAAACCCAAGGAGGGGTCG
>NW_006921916.1:461042-463956 GCF_000298275.1 Orycteropus afer afer
TATATATATATATATATATATATATAAGCTTTACTGGTTTTGCTTCTCTAGAGAACTCATCCTAAAACATTTAGGCCAGAAGTGGTTCTAGAGAGACAAAATCATAAGGATGGGCTTACTAAATTGGTTCTCACTGATTCTGTTTTGGTTCTCCAGTTTGATTAACAGTAAAGGAAGTGGTGACTCTGCCTCCATTAGTAAAGAGAGCCTTGCTAATCCATGGCATGAGTCAGCAACATTAATATGCAAAAAAAGCACCATCAATAGAGTAAGTCATTTTGAGAAGTGCAGCTCTGGCTGATCATATATTTGATACTTTTCTGCAATTTTTCAGCTTAAGGAGTATAAGAAACCTGGTTGGTTGGTCCTACTTTCACTAGACAAAGTGGTGTAAGAGAAAAATGAGTTCAGGGCTGCTGAGTCACAGCTCAAGCACCACATAAAAGTCCTCAACATTTCCAGTTGTGCTCTGAAAGAAAGACTTATTTCTTCTAGTAACAGAGCTGATATTGCTGAAAACCAAACCCAGAGTCTTATTGTAAGGGTGGCTAAATTACAACACCAATTGAATTGCCAACCCAGATGGTGTCTGAAGTGAAAGTGAGGGCATTGATTGGGTAAAAATGGGATCCTGAGACCTGGAATGGAGATATATGGGCAGAGAGTTAAGAAGATGAGGATATGGAATCTGTAAATTCTATTGAATCCCTCCCATCTGCAGGGATTACTAGAAAACTATTATCCCTTCCACCTCCACTTGATGGAATTAACTCAACTGTCCATGCTAGGTCAATGCCTGAGGAAGATGCCATGAAAGACACTGCTGAATGTTTTCAAGAACTACCCCAACCACTCATTGTTGCTGCTAGACGTAAAACTAAAGTTAAGTCCAAGCGAGTCCCAAAAGGTGAAATACAAAGTGTGACTGAAGAGGTGATATGCTACACCAGAAAAGACCCACTTGATTTTGCTAACATGTACAGACAGAAACCTGGAGAATATGTATTGGAATGGCTACTGAGGGTGTGGGAGAATGGTGCAAGGAATGTAACATTGGATCAGTCTGAGTTTATTAATTTAGGCCCACTAAGTACAGATTCTTCATTCAATGTTTCAGCTCGAGAGGTTAGGAAAGGATCTAATTGTTTATTTGGTTGGCATATTTATTTATTTAATTGTTTATTTAGCATGGCTTATGTGGTGGCCTATCTTAAGTCAAGTTGAAGTACCAGACCTTCCTTGGTATAATGCAGAAGAAGGTATCCAGAGGCTTAGGGAAATTGGCATGTTAGAATGAATTTATCATATTAGACCCCCAGAGAGTCCAGAGGACACAGCTTTCACGAGGAACAAATTTGTGAAGGGAGTCCCAGTATCCTTGAAGATTGCTGTGATTGCTATTTTATGTAAGCTGGATTTGACACTGGGAACTGCCCTAATTGAACTAAGACACTTAATGACAATGGAGTGATTGGACCCCGTGGTAGTACGGGCCAAGTGGCAGCAGTTAATTGACAAAGACAAGGTGGGTGTGGTTACCATAGTGGACAGCAGAGTCAAAACAGTAATCAGAATACTCTGACTTGTGTGGAATTATGGCATTGGCTGCTTAGTCATGGTGTTCCTAGGAGTGAAATACATGGCAAACCTACTAAATATTTACTTGATCTGTATAAACAGAAGAATTCTAGGTCACGTGAGCAGAAGTCTAGACTGAATTGCCAGGATACAGAGCCATGGCCTCTCAATCAATTCCCAGACTTGAGTAAGTTTAGAGACCCACAATCCCTTGAATGAAGGGTAGGCTGGTCCCCTTGAGGGGGGACTCCACTACATTGCCAAAAATTTATAATGTCAATCTTCCTCACAGCCTTCCTCAAAGAAATCTGGGGCCTTTTACAAGAGTGCCTGTTCATTGTGGAAAAGGAAATAATCAGACTTTTAAAGGATTACTGGACACTGGCTCATAACTAACACTAATTCCAGGAGACCGAAAGCATCACTGTGACCCACCAGTCACAGTGAGGGTATATGGAATTCAAGTTATTGATGGATTCTTAGGTCATGTGCATATCACAGTGGGTCCAGTGGGTTCCTGAACACATCCTGAGTGATTTCCTCAGCTCCAGAATGCATAATTGGAATAGATGTACTGAATAATTGGCAGCATTCTCACATTGGGTCTGACATGTGGAGTAAGAGCTATTATAGTAGGAAAAGCTAAGTGGAAGCCATTAGAACTGCTTCTACCTAGAAAAATAGTAAACCAAAAGCAATACCGCATCCCTGGAGGGGTTGAAGAGATTACTGCCACCAGCAAAGACTTGAAGGATGAAGGGGTGGTTATTCCCACCATATCCCCATTTAATTTGCCTATTTGACCTGTGCAAAAAACAGGATCTTGAAGAATGACAGTAGATTATCATAAGCATAATCAGGTGGTGACTCCAATTGCAGCTGCTGTTCCTGATGTGGTTTCATTGCTTGAGCAAATTAGTACATCTTCAGGTACTTTTGTATGCAGCTATTGATTTGGCCAATGCCTTTTTCTCAATACCATTTCAAAGGACAATCAGAAGCAGTTTGTGTTCAGCTGGCAAGGCCAACAATATACTTTCACAGTGCTTCCTCAAAGGTATATCAACACCCCAGCACTATGACATAATTTGGTTTGTAGGGATATTGTTTACCTTTCCTTTTTACAAGACATCACACAGGTTCATTATATTGATGACACTATGCTGATTGGACCTGTTGTTGTTGTTGTTAAGTGCTGTCGAGTCATTTCCGACTCATAGGAACCCCATGCACAGCAGAACGAAACACTGCCCAATCCCGTGCCAGCCCCACAATCCCTGCTATACTTGAGCCCATCATCACAGCCACCATGTCAATCCATCTCGTTGAAGGTCTC
>NW_006921916.1:467472-471716 GCF_000298275.1 Orycteropus afer afer
CCTAAACGGACTATTCCTAAAGGTGCAGGGTAATGTACCAAACAGTGTTTCTTTGCTATTCATAAGGTTTTCCCTGGCCAATTCTTTGAGAAGTGGACAGCCTCTTACTTCTTCCTAGTCTCTCTCAGTCTATAAGCAGAGCTGTTACCTGTGCACCAGGTGCATTTTGCTGGTTTTAAACATCAGAGACTCAGCCTCAAAACTAACGTCTGCTATTATCTTTTAATTTATGTTGGTTCTGTTGTGACATCACTCAATTTGTTTCTTATTCATGTAATTTGTATTCTCTCCTTTTTTTTTTTTGTTAAGTTTGCCAGTGGTTCATCAATTTTATTAATCTTTTTTTTTAAAAAAAGTTTAATCTGGTTGATTTATTCTATTTCTATTCTCTCATTTATCTCTGCTTGAATCTTTATTATTTCATTTCTTCTGTTGACTGTAGGTTTTTTTGCTGCTCTTTTTCTAATTGTTGGAGATGTTCAATTAAGATGTTCATTTTGGCTCTTTCTTCTTTTTTGAAGTGTGCATTTATTGGTATAAATTGGCCTCTGATCATGCTTTTGCTGTGTCCCAAAAATCTTGGTATGCTGTGTTTTCATTCTTATTGGATTTAAGGAATTTTTTAAATTTCATTTTTTATTTCTTCTATTACCCAGTCATTTTCAAATAGGATGTTTTCCATTTTCCATATTTTGTTCTTTTTCCATTGATCTTCCTATTGTTGATTTGTAACTTTATATCAGTGTCTTCTAAGAAGACTCTTTGCAGTATTTCAATGTTTATAAATTTCTTAAGGCTTGCTTTGTGGCCTAACAAATGATTTATCCTGGAGAATGTTCCATTTGCATTGGAAAGGAATGTATATTGTGCTATTGTTGGGTGAAGGGCTCTGTAGATGTCTATAAGGTCAAGTTGGTGAATTGTATTGTTTAGTTCTTTTGCATCTTTGTGCAGTTTCTTTCAAGTTGTTCTTTGATTGAAAGTGGTGTGTTAAAATCCCCTACTTTGACTGTAGAATCATCTATTTGTCTTTTTAATTCTGTTAATTTCTGATTTATGCATTTGGAGCTCTTTCATTGAGTCCATAGAGATATTTATTATGGCTATGTCCTCTTGTTCAATTGATCCTTTAATCATTATATAATGTTCTTCCTTGTCTCATATGGTGGTTTTTGTCTTAAAGTCAAATTTATCAGAAATTAATATTGCCAGTCCTGCTATTTATGGTTGCCATTTGCTTGATATATCTTTTATCAAACTTTGATTTTTAGTGTATTTTTTCTTTGTCTCTAATGTGGCAGCACTTTTGCACTCACCATCTATCTCCTTTCCAGTCTTCAGCCTCCTGTGTATCCATGCTGTTGTTGGCAAGTGGAGACTATTTTAGGTCTCTGGAATCTGAATGAGAATGCTGTCACTTTAAATATCCAAAATGTCCACTGCTTGGAAACATTAAAAATGGCTGCACCCAGCTTGGAAGTATTTGAAATGGCTGTGCCCTCCAGACAGCAGTAAGTTCATAGCTCTGTTTGTCTCCTTTTCTGTTTTTCTTTTCAGTTCTCAGCTACCCTTGTAGTAGTCCATGCAGCCCTTGGTGAGCAGGGCAGATTTTTAGGTTAATTCTCAGGTGCTAACACTATTTAGAAATATTCAGGCATTCCGTGCCATCAGGGCAGCTGACAGGCTGCAACACTGTTTGTCTCTTTCTCATTTTTTTTTTTTTTTGTTCAGGATCTTTTACTAGTTGGTGTTTAATCCACTTTTGTGTCCTCCATTTGAAAGCCAGGGCTCCAGCATTGTCTTCTATAGCTGTACCAATTGGTTTCTTTCTTTCTTTTTTTTTTTTTTTTTGGTGAAGATGGTTTGGTAGTTTGTCTGCCTCTTCTGCCATCTTACTGGAATTCCTTCATTGGATACTTCTTAATGCTTCCTTGCCCAGTCATGACTTTAAATGTACTTGTGCAGTGGTCCTGGCTTGAGAATGGCATGGAAACTAAGTGCTCAGACCATGCAGGGTCATGCCAGCAGGTAAGAGACTCCTGACATTGGTAGGTGAAGGTGAAAGAATCCAGAATGGATAGTGGAGGAGGGGTAGTAAGTGTCAGTGTGAGCCCAAGACCAGCTGCATCAGTGGGGACTGTAATTTGCCCACTATCTCCTCCCTTCTAAGTTTCCCAGAGAAAATCTGGCCCACTGAAATCCTTCAGGAGTTGTTCCTAAATAGACATGAAATAGGTCCTTGTGGTACAAAGAGTGGACTGTGGTTGACAAAAAAGATGTGCTGCCCAATCCTCTTTTGAGATAACACTTATTGCTCCAGCTGCCAGTAGAAGGCTTCCAGCTGTCAGCTTCTCAGGGTCTATCTCAGTTGCATAGAACTACTAATCCAAGTGCATGTCCTCCTGATTATGGTGAGAGTGTGTGTTGGAATCCTAACTTCTATAACTGTGATGTGATCCTGTTTGGAGATAGGGTTTCTCTGTTATGTTAATTTGGCTACACTCAAGTAGAATGTGTCCCAAACTTAATCATTTTTGAATTACAAAAAAGGCAGATTAGACACAGAGGCATAGAGGCACATAGGGGAAGACAGATGTCATGTGAGGATTGTCAAGGAGCCAAGGAATATCTAGGAGTACTAAAATGAAGAACTATACATGACTGAGACTTGATTTGGATTTTTACCTTCCATAACTGTGAAAAAATACATTTCTGTTCTTTAAACCCACCCACTTGTGGTATTTGTGTTATAGCAACACCAGGAAACTCAGTGCCTAGTAGAGGGTCAGCAAAAAATAGGAAGACTGTTAATGAGATGGGCTCAAGCATAGCAATGATTGTGAGGATGGTGAAGAACTGGGCAATGTTTCATTCTGTTGTACCTCAGGTCTCTATGACTCAGTGCCAAATTACAAAAACAGCAATAGGAAACTGAGAGTATAAAGCCTTGCATTTTCAGCCCACCTCTGCCCAAGTGTGCATTTGGCAGAGGCTTTGTGGGGCCTACATAATGTATTGGTTTCTCACTCTGTCTAATACTGGTTCTAGTCTATCCATTCTACCAGTTCTTTTCTCTAATATCCTACATGTCAAAACTCTATCTTTGCTTCTGCTTTCAGACAATCATCTTGGGACAATAGCCTTAATTTGCTATGTTTTTGTTGTTATGTGCTGTTGAGTCAGACCCGACTCATAGCAACCTCTCCTTGGGTTTCCGAGGCAGTATCACTACAGAAGTAGATTGCCCCATCTTCCTTCTGAGGTGTGGCTGGTGGGTTTGAACTGCCAGCCATCTGATTAGCAGTCAAGTGCCTTTAGGAACCACAATTAATTATCCAAGCTAAGTGTAGGAATCTGTGCTCTCTTTTTGAAGACTGTTTTCTTATCAAAACACTTGTCTGACATTTGTGACATTCCAAGGGTTAGCATGTCTGTACTTAAACTGAAAAATGTAGTGCCAGGTAATTTCTCTCAGGCCATTCTCCTCTAGGTAAATAAACAGAATAGGCCTCGATGTGAATCTGTGAGTTGGATTTCTCCACATATTGCTAATATACAAGTTTGATCAGTCACTGTGGAATAATGTAAAAGTAGAATTGCATGTCAGTAGTAACTTAAATAATCTCTCTTAACATTTAAAATTTTTGAAAAAGCAATACGAAATTGCACCCTCAAGGAACTAAGCTTTTGCAGTGCATTGGTTTAACCCTGGAAGGAGAATCCTATCTTGATAGAAGGGAGAGGACCCCCAGAAAGTCAAGCAGCCCTACTTCCAAGGGAAAAGTGAGTGGACATTGCAAACAGGTGCAGGTCCCACTGTCTATCATTAAGACTCTTTGAGGTAGATTGAAGAACAACCTTTGCTCCTCATTTTTATGTTTGACCTTTCTTACAGCTTCCTTGTTCAAAGCACCAGCACTATTAGTCATGATTATACAGAACATCATATGAAACTCAGGGATACTGGGGAGCTTTTTGGGGCTGGGGAAAAAGTAGTGACAGAGAGTACTAGGTAGAATGCAAAACAATCAATTGAAAAGAAGAGAAGGAAGGGGAAAAAAAGAAAGTAGGAAGGAAAAAGCCAGGAACCCGGACAGAAGATCAGTCAGCCCCAGGGTTACAGGTGAGGAGAGACAACTCAGGGACACCTGAAGTAGCAAGCGGGAAGAGCAGGAGAAAGGGGATTAAAAGCCAGGAAGCCAGAAAGAAGAGCAGTCAGCTGAAGGGATTAGGTGAGGAGAGGA
>NW_006921916.1:472807-473968 GCF_000298275.1 Orycteropus afer afer
CCAACCACCATAGCCACAGATGAGGAAATTGAAGAATTTTATCAGCATCTACAGTCTGAAATTGACCAAACATGCAATCAGGATGTGTTAATTATCACTGGTGACTGGAATGCACTTAGCAACAACAACAAAAACAAGGAAGGAAAACTATCTAGAGTTTAAACTAGGCTGAACCATTAGAGGGAAATAATGAGATATTTAAGAAAATCATTAGGTAGAGTAATAATTTAAAAATCATATTTTGCTCCTGTTTGAGATAAAGGATCATTAGAGGAAGGGCTTTATTTGAAGAGGGTTAACTCGAATATATTGATATAAGGAGCAATTGTGGTGAGTAAGAACATTTAAAATATTTTTTAAAGTAAAGATGGAGATATATTAAGTGCAGAGGTTTAATTATTTAATCAAAAGATTTATGTTATATCCAGTACACCTGTACATGTAAACCACTGAAATATCCATCAACAGATGAATGGATAAACCAAGTGTGGTTTATGCATACAATGGAATGTTACTCAACCTTAAAGACAAAGTCCTGGTGCATAGTACATCATGGATTGACCTTGAAACCATCATGATGAGTGAAATAAGTCAGCCACAAAAAAGACAAGTACTGTATTATCTTACTTATATTAAATAAGCAAATATATAATAACTAAAAATTATTGGTGGTTATCAGGGATGGGAGGGATGGAGGAAGGAGGAGTCATTGCTTAGTGTGGACTGAATTCTGTTGATGGTTATGAAATATTTGGAAAAGGATAATCGTAACTAAAAGGATGATATCAATGTTACTGACCTGTACATGTAGAAATTGTTGAATTGTCATGTGTTTTGTTGTGTATAGTTTCACCACAGGCTAAAAAATTTAAACACATATGTACAAATTATGATTTTCTTATGTTTTATGTATTTATATTTATACACTTATGTTTTAGGATATGCATGTGTGTTACTTCTAACATGAGGATATTGATGGATCTTGTTGTTGTTGTTAGGTGCTGTCGGGTTGTTTCCGACTCACAGCGACCCCATGCACAGCAGAACGAAACACTGCCTGATCCCGTGCCAGCTCCATGATCCCTGCTATACTTGAGCCCATCATCACAGCCACTGTGTCCATCCATCTTGTTGAAGGCCTCCCCCTCTTTTGTCGACCTT
>NW_006921916.1:475053-493327 GCF_000298275.1 Orycteropus afer afer
TGCGATATTAATGATATTGTTCTATACTTTCCACATTTTGTGGGATCACCTTTCTTTGCAATGAAAGAAAAGAATGGAATGAAAGAAAAGAATTGTTTGGAATTCTTTTTGGTACAGTGACTCTATGTGTTCCTGCCATCTTCTCTTGATGTTTCCTGCATCATTCAATATTTTGCCCATAGAATCTCTCAATATTGCAACTAGAAGGTTAAATTTTTTCTTCAATTCTTTCAGCTTGAGAAATGCCAAGCATGTTCTTCCCTTTTGGTTTTCAGACTCTAGGTCTTTGCACATTTCATTATAGTAATTTGTTTTGTCTGCTCGAGCTGCTCTTTGATGTTGATGGAGCAGCACCTTTATAAATATATGGCTTTGGGGCAGATGAAAGAGCTTGAAATAGAAAACAACTCAAAGCATTAATGTTAGCATTGATTACCTGTCTGTCAGTTTGAGGGCTTAACACGGTTTAGTGTTAGACATTTAATGACAATCATGATAAAAAAAACAATAACAGTAACTTGAAGAATGACTTGTTTCTGTTCTGCCATTTACTAGCTTTGTGATATGAAAACTTCTCAATTCTCTGAGCCTGGGATTTGTAAAAGATAAAGAACAATCCTCAGAATAATAAACACCAGCTTAAAAATATTTATATATAGATACAAAAGTGGTAGAAAGATGTTATATATGCATAATATGTACTTATTATATACATCATTATACATCCATAATTATATATTATATATACATATTGTATATATACTTATACACACACAGCCTTAAAATTTAGAGGCAAAATGCATGGAATAATTAATAATGATTTCCTAGGAAGTGGAATAGGTTTTTAGTTCTCATTTTATTCCTTTCTGTGCTTTACTATGGTGGCTCAGTGGTAAAGTACTCAGTTGCTAACTGAAAAGTCAGAAGTTTGAACCTTCTAGCTGCTTTATGGGAGAAAGATGTGATAGTCTCTGTTTGAAAAGATTTATAGGCTTGGAAACCCTGGGAGGCAGTTTACTCTGTCCTACAGGGTTGTTATGAATTAAAATTGATTCAGTGACAATGGGTTTGGTTTTGGGTGTATGTGTTACTATTCTAACATAGAAAAAAAAAAAAAGCCACAACCTCTCTCAAGTCTTGATATCTTTTCAGCTCCATGATTTTTTTCTACAGTCTACACTGTAATGTATAAGTTTTGTTTTGATTTCTAAAATAATTGTTTTCTGGGTCATTCAGTTCCAGTACGAACAGATGGAAGCAAACTTAAAGAGAAAGGCAGGAGCAAAGAAAGCAGATCAAAAGCATTGATTGGATGACTAAGATATATATAACAGTGCATTGTCCATAGAACCTGAGGGATTGGTGCAGTACCTAAGGCATTTGACTGCTAACCGAAAGGTTGGCAGTTCAAACCCACCAGCTGCTCTGCAGAAGGAATACCAGGAAATCAACTTTAAAGATGTATTGCCTTGGAAACCTAATGCGGGTCTCTATGAGTCAGAAAAGACTCAATGGCAGTGGGTTTTGTTTGGTTTGCTTTATAAATTACAGAAAGGAGCTCTGGTAGTGTGGTGGGTGAAGAAGCATTTGGCTGTGAACCAATAGGATAGTGGTTTGAATCCACCAGTCACTCCCTGGCAGAAAGGTGAGGCAGTCTGCTTGCATCAAGATTTACAGCCTTGGAAATCCAATGGAGGTTGCTGTGAGTTGGAATTGACTTGATGGCGGTGAGTTTGGTTTGGTTTGGTATATATTTCAGAAAGGGATACACCCATGGTCTCAATGGTGGGCCTGGGTGAGAGGGAGTTGTTACAGGGGACAATTGCAAATAAATATAAACCGCAGTTTTATTCAATATTCCATATAATCCATGAATACATTTAATTCCTAAGAAATAATTTGTGTTTTATAATTGTTTTTCATGATTATCATCTAGAAACATGTGCAAAATCTAAATCAATTTGTTTTAAATCTCACTCGGTAAACTTCTCTTTTATAACTGTGGAAGTCTGCAGCATTTGAAGCACTTTAGGCCTGATGCTCCAGCAGGCTGCCACTGTGGCCCTCGTTGGAGCCAAACTTGCCTCTGTGATTGATCTATGCTGGTCCTGAGCCCCAAAGTTCCTGATGTTCACAGCAGTAGGAGCACTTCAGGGCAATGAGGGTGAAAAAGTAATCAAGGAAGAGTGCAAAGGGACCAAGAACAGGAGCCCAGAGCCCAAAGTGAGAATAAATGGAGGGTCAGAAGGGCCCCTAGAATGTTGTCTTTGCCATGGACTTTCTGTGTGACCCCAGGAGAGTAGCTCAGAAAATTTTTCCTTGTTGCTGTCATTGTGTTAATGTGTAAGATAGGTACAACAACATCTACTTCATAACCTTCTTTTGAGGATTAAATAAGACAAAAATCAATCAGTCAAACAAATAAAAAGATTAGTTGCCATTAACCTGACTTCAAATCAAGGAGTCCCCATGTGTGTCAGAATAGAACTGTGCTTGAAACTATTTTCAATGCCTGGGTTTTTGGCCGTGGGTCACCAGGCCTTTCTTCCAAGGCACATTTGCATGAACTGGAACCTCCAACCTTTTGGTAAGCAACCGAATAAGTTAACTGTTTACACACCCCAGGAACCCCTTAAATAAAATAAAGAAGATAAAACTGCATCAAGTAGGTATTCCATAAAAGATAACTACATTTATTTGATTATTGATACACAGTTATAAGTCCTTAGAATATACAAAGTACTTAATTAATGCTTAACAAATGATGCCTGTTGTTTTTACCAGTAGAAATCACTACTATACTAATACAGCAGCTATGGGAGAAATTCAAGGACATAATGCAAAACTCAGGTTTATGATATGTGATGGTGGAGGAATGAGCAAGACGTTTGATTGGAAATACCCTTTCACTGGGTCAGACTTTCTTGCTGAGGTGAATGCAGACTCCAGTGGCTGAGTTGGGAGAGACAAGCAGGCTTGAATGGATATCTAGCTTCTGGATCCTTCTTAATAGCCCAGAAAATATGCTTGTTGAAAAGTCCTTAGTTTTCTTTTTCCAATTGGTTGACGAAAGTAACTTTAAACGCACACTGGCATTTAAAGAATGTCAGCCAATGTTGCTGCAGTGGATTTGAGAGGTGTCTGTTAGAGAAAAGGAGTGATTTTCAGTGGATCTGATGTAGCAAATATTTAAAATGGTATGATTTTGACAAGTTCTATAATGAATACTACTGAAATTGATGACATATGTAAATTGATTAATTCTGTTGTGGCTTCAGACAAGAACTTGTTCTGTGCAATAAAGGAAAGCAAAGACTTGATTGTGTATTTGTGTTTGGGGATGTGGGCAGGGGGTGAAGTTGAAGGAAATCAGTTTCACTTATGAAGCATCCATCTGCAACATGACAATGGCACAACTGGAGACATTAAGACATTTTATGAGGAGCAATGGGACCAGTAATGATTGTTTAAGCCTGACATACTGTATAATTGCTGAGAGAATAAACAATGTAGTGGCATGACTTCCTTTGGGCTGTAGTGCTCTGTTTTGGAGCTCTGGTAGCATAGTGCCTAAGGCACTTGACTGCTAACCAGAAGGCTAACCAGTCACTCCTCGGAAGGAAGATGGGGAAATCTACTTCCGTAGTGATACTGCCTTGGCAACCCAAGGAGGGGTCGCTATGAGTCGGGTCCAACTCGATGGCACATAACAACAACAACAAGCCCTATTGCTAGTGTATACATTTCAGTTGCTGCATTTTTACAAAGAAATAACTCCTATCCCTTTTGCCTGTTTAAACCACAGATACAAAAACTGATACACATATTTGACAAGAATGATTGTCTTGTTATAGAAAAAATCTAAATCTAAGTTCTACAGTTGCTTGACAGGAACCTCAGTGTTCTGATGAGGAAAAGTCTACATGTGGTAAGTTTCTCAGGGACAGGATATCAACATTGAAGTGAAATAAAAAAAGTTCTTTTCACATAAGCTTTCATGTCCTCATTTTTTTTTAAATTTTTATTGTGATTTGGGTGAAAGTTTACAGAGCAAATTCATTTTCTATACAGCAGTTCATACACATTTTGCTTCATGACATTGACTGCAATTCCCTACAATGTAACAGCTCTCTTCCCACTTTCTCCCTGTGGTTACCTCTTCCCTGTGTCCTTCCCTGCCATGCACTCCCACTTCTCTGAATTGTCTCCTTGTGCACACGCTGCCCTTCTCTTCTCCCATGATTGATTACTCCAAGTAGTGTATCTATCTGATGTAAATATTCACCCCATATGCTTGTCTATTGTTTGGCTGGAAGCCACAGGAGTGAGTTCAGTTCCAGACTTGAAGTGTAACAAGGCACCATAGTCTCAGGGATCTCACAAGCCTCTATCAGACCAGTAAATGTGCTCTTTTTTTTTTTTTTTTTATGATGATTTTGAGTTTTGATCCACATTGTTCTCCCACTCTCTCCAGGATCTCCTGTTCCAATCCCCATTTGAGTGGTTGATAGTGGTAGCTGGGCACCATCTAGTTCTTATGGTCTCAGGTTCATACAGGCTGAGGATCACACAGTCTACCAGTCCCTTGGACTAACTGTTTCCTTTTGTCTTTGCTTTTCTTCTTTCTTCTTGCTCTGAGTGTCCTCATTCTTATCAAATGATCTCAGATATTTATCCATATTTGGCATTATATTTAGTACAAAGCTTTCCCTTTTCTTCTCCTTTTTCACTGTCAAGTAAACATTGTGCTTGGGCAGGAGATACAGGGAATCAATGGACTCAAAAATGGATTGTTTAAAACTGCTTAAAATTTTATCATCAAAATTCATTTTAGCAGAAATATTTTTAGTATCCTCAAAATACTTTCGGGAAAAATTTCTTCTCCTCATATTATTTCCCTGAGCATACATCTTACCTAGAGGGATATGGAGGCCAGCCCACAATTCAGACATTTTTGGGCAATGAGTTTGTTTTTGATTTGGTGGGGACAGTTGGAGCATGACCCATGAGATTTCATTTGCCTCAGTGACAGAATTAGGGCCTGAGAAAGTTTTTAGTCTAAGTAAAGGGGAAGTAGAGCCCATAGGCTTGGGACAAGATCTATTCTTAATTCTCAGCAGTCTTTTAGTACCATGGCTTAGCTCCATGTATGGAAGGTGAAACCCAAGGGAGAAAAGGTGGGGGTTGTTAAAACAAACTGAATGAACTGCTGTTACAGAAGTCTCTTCTGAGGCAGATGTGATGACTTGGGAAGCTCTGTTTTGGATCTCATGTAACTGAGGTGAGGACTGGTCCTAAAGTGACTGTGGTTTGTGGTAGGTGGGGGAGATATATCAGTGTCATGGTGCTGCTAGCAAGGAGCTACTTCCACAAAGTTAAGTGCTGATGGAGACCATCTACTCAGACATCAGTAGATCTGTTTGTGTGTGTGTTAGTACCAGGTGTGCAACAGATTCTTTACCAACAGACATGACCAGAGGGATCAGGGACTAGTGATCAGGAGGAGGGAAGTGATGGACAACATGTGGTAGAAGAGCTGCCAATTAATTTTAACCTAAATCAGGTGTGGCCTGGAGATCTAGGCAATATTACTGTGGATTAAAACTCTTTCATAAGTCATGGTACATATAAAGACCACTTACATTTTCTTCAACTGGACTTTCTTGGGAGTCTGTTTTCTCATGTATAATTCATGCTGACATTAGAGTGGGGACTTGCATAATTGCTTAAATCAGAAGAAAGTTCATCAGTGACATATAGATGTATTGAGAAGTTCTTGTATAAGGTGGTGCCTCCTGGGAGGAGTGATTGTTTGGATTTCACAATAGGCAGGTACCTTTGACCTGCCACTCATCTGTAACTTCCCTAAGCATTCACTCCATGAAGCCCTATTTCCACATCCTGAATTGACTCTTTCAAGGCAACAAAGACACATTTACCTAGCCCAAGATTTTTTTTTCAGATATCACCTTCTGTGACTTCTCTACAGTATTTGGACCTGATAACCTTCCTTTCTTCTGGAAACCTTCCCCTTTATTTTTTGGACTCACTGCATTATGCTGATTCTCCACCTTGTTCATATTGCTCCTTTATCTGTTCTTCAGAATCTCCTTCCTTACGTGACTCCCCAGATGGAAGTTCCATAAGGTATTCTCTTTTCCTATTATCCTTTTGTTCCAATGCCTACTGTGGGGAAGGGCACTCCTCGCCACAATGTTCAGAATTACCTGTTTCCTGTTCCCTGATCCTTTTCTGGAGCTCATGTTACACCTTCTTAGCTTCCCATACATTCACAGACAACTTGTCACTTGGAAAATGTCTAAAACAGATTACATGATTCCCTTCCCTTGCCATGGAAATGGTAATTTTTTAACTAGAATTCTCTTTTTGGCCACTTATTTCTTCAGTATTTAAAGCCAGTAAAGCAGTTGCTGTTGAGTTGATGCTGACTTATGGTGACATCCCTGTGTGTCAGAGGAAAAGTATATTCCCAATGACCATGATCTTTTGGAAGCAGACCTCCAGAGTTTCCTTCTGAGGTGCCTTTCTGTTATTAGCTGAGCACTTAATCATTCACACTACCCAGGGGTATCAACATTCAAGACACCCAGTCTTTTTTTTTAATTAATTAATTTTTTAAAATACTTTTTATTGAAATATGAAGATAAAGGATAAAGGAGCAATATGAACAAGGCAGGTCCAAATACTGTAGAGAGGTCACAGAAGGTGATTCCTGAAAAAAAATCTTGGGCTAGGTAAGTGTGTCTTTGTTGTCTTGAAAGAGTCAATGCAAAAAGTGGAAACAGGGCTTCATGGAGTGAATGATTAGGGAAGTAACAGATGGTTGGCAGGTCAAAGGTAGCTGTACAGTGAAATACACAAAACTAAAGTGACATGGGTCAATGCATTTTTTTCCTTCCCCTCTGCTCCCACCCCTGGTAACCAACAAAGAAAGTTTCTTTCCATGTATAAAAGTTTCCTTGACTTTTTATAATAATGAACTAATACTATATTTGTACCGTGATTGACTTATTTCACTCAGGATAATGTCCTCCAAGTTCATCCATGTTATGCAGTATTTTGCAGATTCTACATTATTCTTTAGTGTTGCATAGTATTTCATTGTGTATATGTACCATAGTTTGTTTATCCATTCTTCTGTTGATGGGCACCTAGGTTGTTTCCATCTTTTCGCTATTGTAAATAGTACTATGATGAACATGAGTGTGTGTATATCTGTTCTTGTCCTGGCTCTCACTTCTTTAGGATATATACCTAGTAATGGGCTTTCTAGGTCAAAATGTATTTCTAATTCCAGCTTTTTAAGGAATCACCATATTGCTCACAGTGGTTGTATCATATGACACTCCCACCAGCAGTGTATGAGAGTCCCAATCTCTCCACATTCTCACCAACATTTGTTACTTTCTGTCTTGTTTAACTTTGTCATTAATGCTGGTGCCAGATGGTATCTCGTTGTTTTGGTTTGCATCTCTCTGATGGGCTAATGGTCATGAATATTTCTTCACGTATTTGCTGGCCACCTGAATATGGCCACCTGGATACCTCTTTGGTGAAGTGTCTATTCAAGTCTTCTGCCCAGTTTTTAAGTGGATTGCTAATCTTTTTGTTGTTGAGGTGTTGGGGTTTTCTATAAATTTTAGAGATAACTCTCTTGTCATATATGTCATTGCCGAATATTTTTTTCCCAATCTGTAGTTTCTCTTTTGACTCTTTTGGAGAAGTTTTCAAAAGCACATAAAAGTTTAATTTTCAGAAGGTCCCATTCATCTAGTTTATCTTCTGCTGTTTGTGCATTCTGGGTTATGCTTAAGAGTCTATTTATGCCATAAATGAGAGCCCCTAAACTTGCCCCTATTTTTTCCTTGAGGAACTTTATAGTATCAGGTTTCACATTTAAGTCCTTGATCTATCTGGAGTTAGTTTTTGTGTATGGTGTGAGGTATGGATGTTGTTTCATTTTTCTGCAAACAGATATCCAGTTTTGCCAGAACTATCTGTTAAAGTGGTCATTTCTTCCCCATGTAATGGATTTCAGCCCTTTGTAAAAAATTAGGTGACCATAGGACGATGGATCTATTTGTGGGTTTTCAATTCTGTTCCACTGGTCTACATGTCTGTGGTTGTAACACTGCCAAGCTATTTTGACTACTGTGGCTTTATAGTAGGTTTTGAGATATGGGAGTGTGAGACCTCCTACTTCTTCTTCAATAGTGTTTTGCTTATTCTAGGTCTCTTTCCTTTCCATGTAAAATAAATACTGTTGGAGACCAAGAAAAAGACCCCCAAAAGAACATGACTACAAGACACATGTTTTAATTACAGATAAGAGATGCATGGTTGAATGATTGCTTTAAGAGATGGCAAGGCCTCTCCTACAGTTGAATGAATGCTTGGCTTCAGCTTTGTGTTCCTGGGGCAGAACATTGCCCCAGCAGAAAGTTTGCTAACCTGTTTCCCTGGAATAACATTTTTCCCAAAGAAGAGTATACCTTAAAAACAATTCTTTAGAATCATGCACCTTAACAATCATATTATGTTTTAGAATCATGTATCTTAGTGATTATTTGCTAATCCTGCAAGAGTTGTTAACCTAATTAATTATCCAATACATTTGGACATGGGAAAATGCCTTTGGGTACGGGAAAGAGTAAACCTTTAACTTCTAATTAATAACTGATGGTTATAAAGAAGTATGTGATTGTATTGAAAAGAATATTTGATTGTATACTTGATTGAATACTTGATTGTTTGGAAGAAATATCAAGAATAATGATGTAGTCGTATGCTTATGTATAAATAAAGCAGAGTGGATGCATCAGGGGTTGCTCTCGCAGAATATGTAGGGCATCCACCTGGTCCCCATTCCTTAAATAATAAAAAAGAAAACTATTAATCCTTTCATTTAACTTCATTTTGTAACCTGTGAGATTTTGCTGGATGTGACAATTGGCGTCCAAACAGGGACGAGGGCAGCAAGTCCTAGTGGAGAGCAGCAGCGCTCAGAGGACACCCCACTTGAAGAAAAGTGGAGCTCTGTAACAGAAAAAGGGTGAGAGTGGGTGAATTAAATAAATTAAATTAAGTTAATTAATAAATTAAATTAAATTAATCTTCTTTAAGCCAGGCTGACATGGGAAATTCAGAATTTCATGAAAGAGATTGTTATAGTTCTGTTCTTAAAGCATTAGTTTGAGCTAGAAATTTTTCAATGTCTAAAAAAGAATTAGAGGAATTATTACAGTGTATTGATCACTGTTATCCTTGGTTTCCTCTGGAAGGAACCATTGATTTAACAGCTTGGGAGACCATCAGTCAACAAATGAATGAGGGTTTAAAAGAATATGGGCCGGAGGATTTTCCTGAGCGTGTATTTTCTGTTTTGACTATTTTAAAACTGTGTTTAGAATTAGATAAGGGAGTAAGTGTGGGCATAGGTCCTAAAGTAGGAAAGAAGAAAAATGTAGACACAGATTCAAAATTAAAAGAGTTAAAATTACAAGAAGAAATAGTTAGACAAGTTAGAAACTGAACTCTCAGAAATTAAGGAAGAGAAGTTATATCCTTCCTTAAATGCATTTTTGAGTCAGGCAAAAATTTTTTAAATCTGTTTTTAAATCAGACTGTTTCAGCTGCAACCATGCCTGTTAACACTTGCTCTCCTCCACCTTTTAACCTTTTCCCTCCCTCAGGGAAGCAAGTTAACTATTTATCATCCACCGTGCCTCCTTTATCACCCATACAAGCTATGTGCAAAAGGCAAGGGCCGTGGATGAGGACATTCCATTAGAATTAAAACATGTTTTTCCCTTAACAGAATACATAGATCAGCAGACTTATCAACTGATGAGAGGACATAAATCATTTTCTTTTGAAACTCTTAAAGATTTGAAACAAGCTGCTACCACCCATGGTCCAACAGCACCATTCATAAAAATTTTAACAGAAGCTATTACTCAAGACATTTTGTGTCCTTATGATTGGTATATGCTGGCTAAAACTGCATTAGAAGGAGGAGATAATTTGATGTGGAAAATGTATTTTCATACAGAACAAAGTATGAGAAATCAACAACATAATGTTCCTATTAATTTTGAAATACTTTCTGGTACTGGACAGTTTTTAGAGGTCTCAACTCAATTAACCTATCCCTTACAAGCATATCAGCAGATATTGGCCACAACCTCTAAGGCATGGTCTAAGTTACTGACAAAAGGAGCTGATAATTACAGTTTTAGTAAAATTATGCAAGGGCTTACAGAACCCTTTGAACGATTTGTGGATAGGATAAGTGTAACAGTGACTAGAAGTGTTAGTGATAATATAGCCACTAATATGTCAAATAAACAATTGGCTTATGAAAATACCAACAAAGTTTGTAAACAGGCTATTAGGGTTGCCAAAGAAGCAAAAAGTGCAGAGACTTATGCTGTTTTACTTGTTTCTCAGGATTTCTCATGCCAACAACTTAATATTGTGAATGACAGCCAGTATGTGGTTCATTTACTTACTCGAAATGAAACTGGCAAGATCAAACATATATCTAATGAAGATTTACTAACTCTTGTCTTTACTTTACAAAAGGCAGTAAAACATGTTATCCATCATTTATTACATTGTTGCACCTTTTGTGGACCTCCTAAACAGTTAAAAACAGACAATGCTCCAGCTTACACAAGTAAATCTTTTTTACATTTTTGTTCCTTTTATTCTATCAGCCTTTCTACTGGCATTCCTTACAATCCTCAAGGCCAAAGCATAGTAGAAAGAAAATATCAAACAATAAAAGTTTATTTAGAAAAACAAAAAGGGGGAGTAACATGGGAATATTGGAGCAGTCCTATGAAAAGATTAAATGTCTTATATACTTTAAATATTTTGAACTGTGATACTGATGGGCAGTCTGCTGCTAATAGATATTTTTTAAAAGTGAAACGAGACACCACCTCAGTCAGAGTTTGGTGGAGAGATGTACTGACAGGCCAATGGAAGGGACCAGATCCACTATTAACGTGGGAATGAGGGTATGCTTGTGTCTTTGCAGAAAACAATGAAAAGCCCATATAGGTACCAGAGAGACTCGTCCGATATGATGGATCACATCCAACGCCAACTTCAGAGCTGTCACTATAGAATCGCTGGAGGAGGCAAAGACTACTGAGTCATCAAACCAGAGAAGCGACGTTGCCAACTTGGAAGCAGATTAAAGCCTTATGTCATAAGGCTGCAAGTATGGTTCAAGGTTTAAACCAACCTCAGACCCCAGAAATGATCATTTTAGGTATGGTAACATTATTGTCAATTCAAATTATTCCTGTGGCAATTGAAATTCATTGGTCATATTTGTTTCATCCACCTTGAGTGAGACCTGCTACATATTATGATCCTGATATTCCTGTTTATATTAATGACACCCAGTGGCTGGGAGGAAAGGGGGGAGAATCCATAGGAAAATTATAAAAAGGAGAAAGTTTAGTGAATTATACAGGTCTTACTACAAAAATACCAATTTGTTTTACTCAAAATAATTATAGTCCCTTACTGTGTCTAAAGTTAATACCAAAAATGCGCTGGGTGTCCAGAAATGATAGTTATTATGTACTTAGAAACTTGCTTAAGGTTATATCACCTTTGGATTGGTATACACCACTACAAGATGTAGAATATTCTATCAAACGTGCATATTGGGGAATACCAAAATTTTCTACAAATGGCAATAATGCAGACATTAATCTAAATAATCAACCTAAGGTTAAACCCCCTGTGTCATATTGTCATAATATTTCCAAGTATTGGGAAGGCTATCCACCTTGGTATAGATGTCATCTACCATTTTCCAGAAAAGTAAATTTATCACTAGCCAGTAACCCCAAGTCACATTGGGATCCACAATACCTTTTAGACTGGGGTGACTATGCTAGCTTTAACTATATTCCAGATTCAACTCAGACATCAGATGCATTTCCTGGAGGATTTCCTGAAAATATCTTACAGGTTCCAGAAGGACCTATGCAATCAGGACTTTGGAGACTATGTGCAGCAGTGGGCTCAGTGAACCATCCTTCTTACATCGGAAGTGACACCACTGGACAAGAAACACATGGAGAGCATATCAACATTTAAGCATGTGTTCGACCCCCAAAGCCCTTATGCTAGCACATAGGTATAATAATTGTACTAAAAGTACTGACATGAGTTCTTTAAATATTTTGAAACTAATAATACTTTAGGATACTATTATTGGAATGTGACTAGTAATAACTGTTTGTTAACTTAGTGTTTAACTTCAACTGATCAGTATGTATTAATAGTAACACAACCACACTATATAACTTTCCAGTGAATATCTCAAACAGATGGTTTTGTTCAGCAGGAGAACATTCATTGTACTTAGTACATCAAGGGCTTAGTAGATCTAAGTGCTTTATTGGACTTTTGATTACAGGCATAACTGCTCTTGCCACAATGATAACTGCTATGACTGTGGCTGCTGTTGCACTACAATCTTCTATTCAGACAGCCCAATATGTAGAAGAGATTGCCAGAAATACCATAAGGGCATTAGTAGATCAAGAAAATATTGATGAGGATTTTAAGCTCAAAGTAAATATGTTAGAGGAAGCAGTACTATCATTAGTAGATGTGTTAGAAGTCATAAGAGTAAGGCAGACATTACATTGTGACTATCAATATGAACACATATGTGTGACATCATACCCTATGAATTTCAGTGATCCTGAATTCACTTGGGAAAAAAATCAAAATGAAAATATTAGGAGTTTGGCATAGTTCAAGTATTAGTTTTGAAATTCAGGAATTCCATAAAGATATTCAAAGGATAGAGGATAGTCATACACCCATGATTGATACAAATCAAGTTGCAAATTAAATACTTGATGAATTTTAAAGTCTTAACCCTTTTAAGAGCATTCCTATATTTTTATATCATTTTTTACCATATATAATTATGTTTTTAATCATACTACTTATTATTCTTTGGGTCCCAAGATTAATTCAATATTCAATTCAATCTTTAACTACTGAAGTACATTTACTTCATTTAAAAAATATAAAGGGAGGAAATGTTGGAGACCAAGAAAAAGACCCCCAAAAGATCATGACTGCAATGCACATGTTCTAATTACACTTAAGAGATGCATGGATGAATGATTGCTTTAAGAGATGGCAAGGCCTCTCCTGCAGTTGAATGAATGCTTGGCTTCAGCTTTGTGTTCCTGGGACAGAACATTGCCCCAGCAGAATGTTTGCTAACCTGTTTCCCTGGAATAACATTTTGCCCAAAGAAGAGTATACCTTAGAAACAATTCTTTAGAATCATACACCTTAACAATCATATTATGTTTTAGAATCATGTATCCTAGTGATTATTTGCTAATCCTGCAAGAGATGTTAACCTAATTAATTATGCAATACATTTGGACATGGGAAAATGCCTTTGAGTATGGGAAAGAGTAAACCTTTAACATTTAATTAATAACAATATGTGATTGTATTGTAAAAGAATATTTGATTGTATACTTGATTGAATACTTGATTGTTTTAAAGAAATACCAAGAATAATGATGTAGTCGTATGCTTATGTATAAATAAAGCAGAGCGGATGCATCAGGGATCTCTCTCGCGGGATATGCCTGGCATCCACCTGGCCCCCCTTCCTTAAATAATAAAAAAGAAAACTATTAATCCTTTCATTTCACTTTGTTTGGTGACCTGTGTGGTTTTGCTGGATGCGGCAAAACACCCAGTCTTAAAACTCAACATTATCATTGGCTACTTCTCTTGTCTTGTCTTCACTTGGACTCTGTCTTTCTACATCTACTAGTTTAGCAGGGTCGATGCCAATGGAAGCAGCAGTCAGAACATTAGACGACGACATGTAGCATTTGGAAAGTCCAAGGCAAAGGATCTGTTTCAAGTGCTGAGGAGCAAGGATGTCTCCTTGAGGAATAAGGTGCACCTGACACAAGCCATGATATTTCCAATCACCTTGTATGCATATGAGAGCTGGACAATGAATAAGGAAGACCAAAGAAGAGTTGATGCTTTTGAGTTGTGGTGCTGGTGAAGAATGCTGAAAGTACCATGGACTGCTAAAAGAACTAACAGATCTCTCCTGGAGGAAGTGCACCTGAAATGCTCCTTGGAAGCAAGAATGTCCAGACTTCGTCTCACCTATTTTGGTCATATTGTCAGAAGGGACCATTCCTTGGAGAAGGTGTCATGCTTGGTAGGGTGGAGGGTGGATAAAAGAGGGGGAGGCCTTCAACAAGATGGATTGACACCATGGCTGTGATGAGGGGCTCAAGTATAGCAGGGATTGTGGAGCTGGCGCAGGATCAGGCGGTGTTTCGTTCTGCTGTGCATGGGGTCTCTATGGGTTGGAAAGGACTCGACAGCACATAACAACAACAACAACAACCTCATGTTTGAGCCTCCTTTCCTGTCTTCCCACCTTTAAACTCTCTCTCCTCCAATTCAAGCATCAAACAGATGTGTGGGTAATAATGCATTGCAGAGACTCTACCTAAAGCATCTCCAAGCTCACCATTACACTCAGCATATGTCTTTTTTTGTTTGTTTGTTTTAAATTTTTTTTGTGTGTGTAATTTGGGTGTTATTTAAAAAAGAAGATTTGTTTTACATTCAAAAGCTCATATACATTTTTTTTCATGACATTAATTACAAACCTTACAGTGTAACAACTCTTCTCCTACTTGCTCCCTTGGTTGCACTTTCCCTATTTCCTTCTTGCCTATGTATTTCTTGCCTAGTTTTCTTTCTGTGAAAATGCTCCCTTTCTGATCTTCCATGGTTGATTGTTCCAAAGGAGTATATCCTCCAGGTGTAAGTGTTCAGCTCATAGACCTCTCTATTGTTTGACTGAATGTTAGACTTTGGAGTGAGTCTAATTCCAAACCTAAAGGGTGATTAGGGGCCATAGTCTCTGGGGTTTCACCAGTCTCTATCTGACCAGTAATCCTTGTCTTTTTGATGCTTTTAAAATTTTGTGGTACATTTTTCTCCCACTCTATCCAGGATCTCTTTCCAAGTGAATGACAGTGATTTCCAAGTGATTGACAGTGGTAGCTGGGCACCATCTCTTTCTTCTGATCTTAGGGTCATATAGGCTGAGGTTCTCATGGTCCTTAGTCCTTTGGACAAACTCTTTGCATGTGTCTTTGATTTTCTTCAATCCTCTTTCCTCCGGATGAGGAGACACCAATAGTTGCATCTTAGATATTCATTTGCAAGCTTTTAAAACCTCAGTTGCTACTCACCAAAGTAGGATGTAGAACAATGTTTTTGTGTACTATGTTGTGCTAATTGAGCTTGATGTTCCCCCTTGATCATGGTTCTGAGACTGCAGGGCCAGCTACTCCCTCAAGATTCTTAGTTGTGGCTAAGAAGTTATCCTAACTTTGTCCTGTTAACTCTGTACTGTATATGGACATTTTTATAGCACATACAAATTGCATGTTGGAATATAGTCTGCACAACTTATGCATGGTCATGGGTATATTCCCACTCACCTACCCATATCTGATCTTCTTGCTTGTTTGTCTCTGGATCTACCCATAGATTAGTGTTTGCTATTACTGATAATGTAGTATTACGTATGTAGTAGTATTTACCTATATTGTCTCTACCTCTTGTTCACCTATGTCTTCCTTTTCCTTAGTGATATTGTGATAATATGCTTTTATTCTGTTGCCTTTTTCTTCACCCAAATCAACACCTGTCTCTTAACCAGCAAGCAATTTTCCTTCCTCTCTCCTCCCATCCTTGGTAATCAACAAAGATACTTTCCTTCCCCATGTAAAACTTTCCTTGACATTTTATAAAAACAGTCTCATATAATAGTTGTCTTTCTGTGATTGACTTATTTCATTCAGCATAATGTCCTCCAAGTTTAATGACATTGTGAGTTGCTTCACAGGTACATTATTTTTTAAAGGTGCATATTATTTCATTATGTATATGTACCATAATTTGATTATCCATTCATCTGTTGATGGGTACTTCGGTTGTTTCCAACTCTCTGCTGTTGTAAATAATGCCTATATCTATTCATTCATTTTCCAGATTTCACACCTTTAGGAAATATTCCTAGTAGTGGGATCGTATATCTATTTCCATCTTTTCATTTTTTTTTTATTGTGATTCAGATGAATGTTTACAGAGCAAATTCATTTTACAGACAACATTTCATGTACATTTTGTTTCATGGCATCAATTGCAATTTCCACAATGCAACGACCCTTTGCCCTCTTCCTCCCTGTGGCTACTTTTTCACTCTGTCCTTCTTTTCCATGTATTCTTGCTCTCTGAGCTATTTTCCTGTGCAAATACTGCTATTCAGATCACCCATGGTTAGTTGTTTTAAGGAGTGTACCTACCTGGTGTAAATGTTCACCCTATATGCCTGTCTGTTGTCTGGAAGTCTGTTGTCTGGAAGTGAGTTCGATTCCAGGCCTGAAAGGTGACTGGGGTTCATGGGGATTCACCAGTCTCCATCAGACCAGTAAGCTTGGTCATTTTTTGTGATTTTGTTTTATTCCACATTTTTCTCCCATTCTATCCAGGATCTTTTACCCTATTCCCTTTCCAAGTTGTTGGCAGTGATAGCCAGGCACCATCTAGTTCTGGTCTTATAGTCATGTAAGCTGAAGTTGACATGGTCCACTAGTCCCTTGGACTAATTGTTTCCATGCATCTTTGATTTTCTTCATTCTTCTTTGGTCTGGAAGAGGAGAGAACAATTGTTGCTTCTTAGATGGCTACTTGCAAGCTTTTAAGACCAAAGTTGCTACTCATCAAAGTAGGATGTAGAATAATGTTTTTGTGTGGTATGTTATGCCAACTGAGCTTGATCTGCCCCGCAAACATGGTCCAAGCCCACGGGCTCAACTTTTGCTCCCTCAGGGTGGTTGGTTATGGGTAAGAAGTTATAACTTTGCCCCGTGTTAGCTCTATTATATCTATGGACCTTCTTATACCACATACAAATACATATGCAGAAATATCATCTGCCAAACTTATATATTGTTCTGGGTATATTCTCTTTTGTCTATATGTATCTGATAATTCAGCCAGTCTCCCAATGTATCCACTTGAAAATTAGTGTTTGTCTTTACTGATAATGCAGTATTGTATAGGTAAAAGTGTTTATCTTTGTTGTCTGTGACTCTTGTGCACTTCTCTGTGTCTTCTTTTTCCCTGGTGTTAACTATGCTGGTCACTCACTTTTGGCATATTACCTTTCCCTTCACCCGAATCAATACTTGCCTCTTATTTATCTAGCAATTTTCCCTCTCCTTCCCTTCCATCTCTAGTAATCAACAGAGAAAATTTCCTTCCATATGTAAACTTTTTACAATAGTGGACTAATACATTATTGTCCCTCTGTGATTTACTTATTTCACTCAGCATAATGTCCTCCAACTTCATGCACATTAGGAGGTGTTTTGTGGATTCCATATTATTCTTTAGTGTTTCATAGAATTCCATTGTGCATAATAGGTAGTTTCCATTTCTTTGCTACTGTGAATAGTGCTACAGTGAGCATGGGTGTGCATATATCTATTTGTTTTCTGGCTTTCATTTCTTTGGGATATATACTTAGTAATGGAATTGCTGGATCAAGTGGTATTTCTATTTCCACCTTTTTAAGGAAGCACTATACTATTTCCCATAAATGGTTATAACATTTTACAGTCCCACCAGCAGTGTATAAGAGTTCAATCTCTCTACACCCTCACCAGAATTTGTTGTTTTCTCTCTTGTTGAATGTTGCTCTTATTGCTGGGGTGAGATGATATCTTACTGTTGTTATGATTTGGATCTCTCTAATGGCTAGTGATCATGAACATTTTTTCATGTGTTTTTTGGCTGCCTTGATATTTTCTCTGGTGAAGTATCTGTTCTTGTCCTTTGCCCATTTTTTTTTAAATTTTATTTTGATTTGTGTGAAGATTTATAGAGTAAATTCACTTTTCATACAGCAGTTCACATACACTTTGTCTCATGTCATTGACCAAAATTTACCATAATGCAACAGCTCCCCTCCCACTTCCTCCCCATAGTTACCTCTTCCCAGTGTCCATCCCTCCATACTCTCCTGCCACCTGAGCTGTCTCCCTGTGCATAAACAGCCCTTCGTTCTCCCATGATTGTTCTCTCCAGGGCGTGTGTCTACTTGAGGTAAATGTTTAACTCACATGCCTGTACTTTG
>NW_006921916.1:495330-501720 GCF_000298275.1 Orycteropus afer afer
CTGGGTTCTCAATTCTATTCCATTGGTCTATGTATCTGTCATTGAATCAATACCAGGCAGTTTTGACTACTGTGACTGTATAGTAGGTTTTGAGATCCCCTTTGCTCATTTTTGAACATGTTTTAGACAATGAGATGTTGCAATTTCTATTTAAAGATAAGTCCTTTGTTGGATATGTCATTGTCAAATATTTTTTCTCAATTTGTACGTTCTCTTTTACTCTTTTGGAGATGTCTTTTGATGAACATAAGAATTTATTTTTTACAAGGTCCCAGTTATCTTATTTATCTGCTGCTGTTTGTACATGTTGGGTTATGCATGATAGTGTATTTTATGCCCAAAATTAGGGCCCCTAAATTTACCCCTTCAAGGAGCTCTTGTGGTGCAGTGGTTAAGGCACTTTGCTGCTCACCAAAAGGTTAGTGGTTTGGACCTGCCATCCTCTTCGAGGAAAAAGATGAGGCAGTCTGCTTCCATAAAGATTTACAACCTTGGAAAGCCCATAGGTGTCACCATGAGTTGGAATCAATTTGATGACAGGGAGTTTGGTTTTACCGTTTTAAGTTTGCCCCTATTTTATCTTTGATACACTTCATAGTTTTGAGTTTTACATTTAGGTTTTTGATCCATCATGAGTTTGTTTTTGGGTATGGTGTGAGGTATGGATTTTGTGTCATTTTTTCTGAAAATGGATATCCAGTTTGTGAGCACCATTTTGTTAAAGAGACTCCCATTTAATGGATTTTAGCCATTTGTCAAAGTCAGCTCTCCATAGGTGGATGGATCCACTTGTGGATTCTCAATTCTGTTCCACTGGTCTATGTGTCTATCATTGTACCAGTACCAGGCTGTTTTGACTATTGTGGCTGTACAGTAGGTTTTGAGATCAGGGAGTGTGAGACCTCCTGCTTTTATTTTTTTTCTTCAGTAGTGTTTTGCTTATCCAATTTCTGTTTCCTTTCCATATAAAATTAGTGATTAGTTTATCCATGTCCCTAAAGAATGTTGATGGAATCTGGGTGGGGATTGCATTGAATCTATAGATTTCTTTGTATAGTATTGACATTTTCACAATGTACAGTCTTCCTATCCATGAACATGGTATGTTTTTCCATTTATGTGGAATAACTCTTTGGAACATGGGTGGGGTCTTGGTTTGTCATGTAGAAGAGCTGCAGTTAGAATGAACAGGTGGTGTTGTTCACTGTCTGTCATTGATCCAGTGGTGTTGGAGCTGGCAGTGGTGCTTATCCATTGGTTGAGGTGGTTGGTGCTATAGATATGGCTGATTTACTCACTGCAGTCAAGTTTGGTCTGACTCATAGCAACCCCTCCTTGGGTTTCTGAGGCCATATCACTACAGAAACAGATTGCCCAATCTTCCTTCTAAGGAGTGACTGGTGGGTTTGAACCTCCAGCCTTCTGGATAGGAGTCAAATGCCTTAGGCACTACACCACCAGAACACCCTTACTAACTAGTGGAGTGCTAACTTCCTACTCCTGTTGGATGGTGCAAGGAGAAAGAGAGAGAGAGAAAGAGAGAGGGAGAGAGAGAGAGAGAGAGAAGAAAAAGGAAAAAAAGAATAAAATTAAAAGATAAAATTATGAGAAAAGACAAAAAAAGAAGAAAAAGAAAAGGAGAGGGAGAAATGAACAGGTAAAAAGGGAGAAAAATTGAGAAAAAGGCAAGAGGGAAATTAAGGAAACTGAGGAGGAGGGACTTTTGTAATTATAGTTAGCCAGCAGCCCTGAGAGCAAGGGGATGTGGAAGAAACCACTGATCCACCAGGGTGTATGTCCACAGAGGTGAAAGGAACCTGGCACTAGTGGGAGCTTCAAATAGAAAAGGCTGTAGATTTGTGCCTCTTGTGCTCAATGTGAGAAAGATCAGCAAGTGACACAAGTGTAGAATAGGATTATCTCAGCCTCTGGGTCTGTCTGTTTGGATAGGGTTGCTATGGGTGGCTATAGAACTACCTTGGTCACTGCCTTGGGGATGGCAGGGAGAGATTTTGCCCCTATTCACAGGGAAGCTGCACTTTTTGCAGCCAAGCTTGTGGCTCAGTAGTCGTGATTTAGTTGATTGGGTCTGGTACCCCTCTGGGCACACACAGCCTTATCTGGCACCTGCTCAGACTCCAGTGAAAGACCACCCTGATACTATCTTCTCCAATTGCCCTAACACAGGTCCTTCTATTTTCAGAGGTGGGAGATGTGCAAGGGGCCTCCTGGCCGAGGAGGCTGCAAAGGCTTGCCTCTTGTGTTCAGGGTTGAAAAGATCTCTCAGTCCCTTAGGCATCTAGCAGGTGAGCTTCAGCCCCTGACTGACTCAGTCTCAGCACTGTGCCTTTTGAACAGGCACTCAACAAATGTTTGTGAAGTGAATGGGTAGAAAAAAGAGAAGAGTGCTACATATCAGCCACTTCTGGACCATGAGTGACAACCTAAGCTAAGAAAAGACTACAACTGTGCTTTACAAATGCCCTTTTCCTGAAAATGAACAAGGAGATTAAGCTATAAATACTCTTTTGGGCAATTAAACAGAACAAAAGGTAATAAAAGTTAGCATAAAATACAATCATATTTTAATAGATTCTGAAAATTAAACAGGCTTTATGGTGATAGCTTTTTTAAACATTTCCATTACCCTTAATAGAAAGCCATAAATTCTGGAGATTCAGAAGTGATCCAGTCCTGTGAATTGCATGAGGTTATTACTCTGAGGCCTGATAAATTTTACCCCTGGTATTAAGGAGGCAGACATAACCTATCTTAAATGTAGTATTCCCCATCCTATGAGTGGGTTCTGTTCTAACAACTCTGCCATAAGTAGGTTCTGATGTAAGTCAAATACTTTTTTTTTTTTTTTTGCTTTCAGTATTATTGCCTTTAATTATCTACATCTTTAAAAATTCAATCTTTGAACATCTGTGGGTGAACATCTGAGAATGAATGATAACATCAACAAATTGCATGCTACAACATTTTATGTAGTACATATTACTAATGATATAATGTAACAAAAAGAAAAAGGAAAACAAACCAAAAAATATCAGACAGATGAACAACAGATGGTTCATTGTAACTCAAATATACAGTAAATTGGGGGACTTTCTGTGTTAGATGTTGTCAGGTCTGGGATTTGGTTTTAGCTAATAATTTAATCTGTTACCATTTCATGGGTCCTGGCAAAAGACATAAGAATTTTGGGCCAGAGAGGAAGGACTTCATTGTTCACAGCACAACAAATAGCATGATTTGCATAGCTTCCTCTGCACTCCCAAGGAGGCAAGCAGCTTAGTTGGATGCCTGAACATAATTTGAGTTGCATATAAGAGAACACTGAGCTTGAGGATTCCACCAAAGAACTTATTCTTTGACCCAGAGGAAGACATTGCTCATCCCTCAAGATTGTTGCCTCAAGTAAAGAGTATCAGGAACTTGTGGTCTTGACATACATAACAAGAATATACAGGAAGGCTCAGGGCCCATGGTGGATGCCTCTTTCAACATATGTCAGGTAAGAAAAATTTATATTCAGAGTACCAAGAATATCATTCTTGGCTGTCTGAATCTAAGATGTTGAATAATAAGGTTGATTGGTGAGTGTCTTTGATGCAAAAAGAATCTTGGTAATCACAGAAATTAATATTAATTGTCATTGAGAGGTGCTGTTGAGTCACCTCTCACTTATATTGTACAACAGAACAAAACATTGCATGGTTCTGTGCCATCCTCACAATTATTTCTTTGTTTGAGCTCATGGCTGCAGCCACTGTGTCAATCTTTCCTGTTGAGGGTCTTCCCTCTTTTCACTGACCCTCTACTTTAGCAAGTCTGATATCATTCTCCAGGGAATGGTCACTTCTGACAACATGAGCAAAGTATGAGAGACAAAGTCTGGCCATTCTTGCTTCTCAGGAGCATTCCAGCTGTACTTCTTAGATTTGTTCATCCTTTTTGCAGTCCATAGTACGTACATTCAATAATCTTTGCCGACCCCACAGTTGAACTGCATCAATTCTTCTGGAGTCTTCCTTATTCATTGTCTAGCTTTCACATGCATATGAGGCATTGAAAATACGTTGGCTTTGGTCAGGCATAACTTAGTCCTCAAAACAACATCTTTGCTTTCTGATACATTAAAGAGGTCATGTGCAGCAGATTTGCTCAATACAATATGTCATTTAAATTCTTTACTGCTGCTGCCATGGGCTTTGAATGTAGATCCAAGTAAACTGATATCCTTGACAACTTCTATTTTTTCTCCATTTATCATGATGTTACTTATTGTTCCAATTGTGAGGATTTATATTTTCTTTATCTTGAGATGTAATCCATTTGAAAGCTGTAGTCTTTGATCTTCTTCAGTGAGTGTTTCAAATCTTCTTGGTTTTCAAAAAGTTGAGTCATCTGCACATTACAGACTGTTGAGTCTTCCTCCAATCCTGATGCCTTATTTTTTTAGAGGATTTATGTCTCAGATTATTTGCTCTCAAACAGATTGAATTGTTGTTGTTAGGTGTCATCAAGTTGGCTTTGACTTACAGCAACCCTATGGACAACAGAATGAAACATTGCCAGGTCCTGTGCCAGCCTCACAATCCTAGCTATATCTGAGCCCATCATTGCAGCCACTGTGTCAATCCATCTTGTTGAGGGTGTTCCTCTTCTTTGCTGACCCTCCACTTTACCAAGCACGATATCCTTTTCCAGTGAATGGTCCCTTCTGACCACATGAACAAAATAGGTGAGATGAAGTTTGGCCATTCTTGCTTCTAAGGAGCATTCTGGTTACACTTCTTCCAGGACAGATTTATTTGTTCTTTTGGTAGTTCATGGTAATTACAGTATCTTCAACAACACCACAATTCAAAAGCGTCAATTCTTCTTCAGTCTTCCTTGTTCAATGTCCAGCTCTCACATACATATGAGGTGGTTGAAAATACCATGGCATGAGATAGGCACACATTAGTCTTTAAGGAGACATCTTTGCTCTTCAGCACTTTGAGGAGGTCTTTTGCAGCATATTTGCCCAGTGCAATACGTTGTCTGATGTCTTGACTACTGCTTCCACTGATGTTGATTGTGGAAACAAGTAATGTGAAATCTTTGACAACTTCAATCTTTTCTCCATTTATTGTGTTGCTGCTTATTGGTCCAATTGCGAGGATTTTCATTTTCTTTATGTTGAGAAATAATCCATACTGCAGACTGAAATCTTTAATCTTCATCAGTAAGTGCTTCAAATCATCCTCAAATTTAGCAAGCAAAGTAGTGTGATCTGCATATCGCAGGTTGTTAATGAGATTTCCTCCAATCCTGATGGCATACTCTTCTTCATGTAGTCCAGCTTTTCTGATTATTCAGCATACACATTGAATAAGTATTGTGAAAAGATACAACCCTGACACACTCCCTTCCTGATTTTAAACCATGCAGTTGCTAGAAGGGCAGGGAGGCGACATCTCCCGACCTCCTATAACCTCACAAGATGAAAACAGAATCCCTATCAGTAACCCCAGGCCTATTCCTGCAAGGCCAGACATGCTGCCTCCCCTAGCCCTTTCACCACCTGTTCCTCCCAAAACACCCACCACCTCTCTCCTGGGTTCAACAATTCGCTACAGTGGCCACACAGAATTCACAGGTTATGGGGTTTATTAGGGAAGCATCAGGCTACAATTCAAGTTCAGGAGAAATGCTCAGTATCTCTCCCAGCAGTGCACGCCCTTCGGTGTCTCACTCAGCAATGCGTAACTCTTGCATTTCTTTCCCAGCAGTGTGTGTTTCTCAGGAGTGCATGTCTCCTTCAGCAGCATGTCTTCTTCAACCAACCGTCAGAGAGAGAGAGACTTCTGCATGTAGGTGGCCTCCTTTTGAGCCTGGCAGAGTGGCCAAACTAACCAATCATAACATCAGAATTCTAAGCACCTGAGAGAGAGCAAACTTCCCCGAACATTACTTTGTGCTACTCACAACAAAAATACCCCAGGTGGATGATTTTTACAATCAGGATCTCCTCAGTTGCTCACAGCAAATTCACCACTGAGTTTACAAAGACTTATGGCTAGAAAAGCCATACCAGATAATTTATTACACCGCAGCAGTATCTCCTTGTTCTGTTCAAACTACTGCTTCCAGGTCTATGTATAGGTTCCCGATGAGCACAATCAAGTGTTCTGGAGTGTCCATTCTTCTCAAAGTTATCCATAATTTGTTATGATCCACAAATCAAATGCTTTTGCATAGTCAATAAAACACAAGGAAACATCTTTCTGGTGTTCTTTGCTTTCAGCCAAGATCCATCTGACATCAGCAGTGATATCCATCATCCACATCCTCTTCTGAATCCAGTTTGCATTTCTGGAAGTTCTCTGTCAATATATT
>NW_006921916.1:504130-511628 GCF_000298275.1 Orycteropus afer afer
TGTGATGGTGTATTGTTTCCAAGACATCTTGGCATTGTATTTAGATCTCTGTTAACTGTTTGTGAAGAGCAGCCAAGGGTGATTTAGGCTCTTCTTCGTGGTCTTTTATCATTGCCCCATTGGTGGGGAAGGAGGTAGTGGCTCTTGCTCAGTAAGTGACGTTGCAGCAGGTGTGGGTGTAGTTGTGCCTTATGGGGACACTTGTTGTATCCCACTCAGTTACACACAAATTACAATTGAATAACCATCAAAAAACTAAAAGCCCATGGACAAAAACCACACCATGTAATCACACAGGAACAGTAACCAAAAAAAAAGAAAAAAGGGGGAAAAAAGAAGATAAAATAAGAAAACCTGCAATGTCTGGGGATAGGGCATGAAGAAAAAAAAAGTAGAGAAGGAGAATAATAAGTGAAGAAAAAATGGGAAAAATGCAAAAAGAAAATCAAGGAACAGGGTTAACCACAAGAAAAAAGGGGGAAAAGAAAACAAAAATTAAAAAAAAAATTTCAACTAGTCACAGAGAAAAGAAAAAATGCTGAAAACTAGGAACTGGGAAGGGGAAGATTAAGAAAAATAATAAAAGGACAAAAGTATTAATAATATTAATTGTTTTAAAATAGACAAATACAAGCAAACTAATCACCAGAAAAAAGAAAGCAAAAAAGAAAAAAGTAAAAATAAAAAAAAGAGGAAAATAAATAAATAAATAAATAAAAGATCGGTGGAGGACCCAGGCTCTGTCTGAGCACACAGACTGTGATGGAGTTCCTGTGGGCCCAGAAAGTAGGTGAAAGTGGGGCATGGATGCATCTCCATTAACCAAGCTGGTGTGGGGTATAAGAGTAACAAGAGAAATGTCGTACCTTGTCAGTCTTGCAGGTCCTGAGTGTCCTTGGGGTTGCTGGAAAACAGAACATGTTTTTAAGCCCCAGGAATCTGCTAGAGCACTGTCTCTTTAAATATCCAAAATAGTCAAGCTGCTTTTTAAACCTTCAAAATGACAATGCCCTCTGGACTGGCAAATGTCCACAGCTCAGCCCACCTTTCTCCGTTTGTTCCCCGGCGACCGTGCACAGTCCTCCATGTAGTCTGTGGCTAGCAGGGTGATTTTTAGGTTAATTTGTAGGCCTTGCCACCACTCGGGAAGCTCCAAGCTGTCTGTGCCATCAGGATCACTCAGGATCGCTGTCAGACCACAGCTCCGTCTGTCTCCTTTTTTGGTATTTTCACGCAAATTCTTCTGCTAGTTGGGGTTTTGTCCACTTCTATATCCTTCCCTTCAATCCGCAGGGGTCCAGGATTATCTTCTGTGTCTGTGTTAATTGCTTTCCCTTTTCTTTGTTGAAGAGGGTCTGTGCAGTCTTTCTGCCTAGTCCGCCATCTTGCCGGCCACCTGGAACCACTTTTGAAATTATCCTCAGAAAGATTTTACTTATGTCTGATATTAATGATATCGTTAGATAATTTCCACCTTTTGTGGGATCACCTTTCTTTGGAATGGGCACACATATGGATCTTTTCTGGTCAGTTGGCCAGGTAGTTGTTTTCCAAATTTCTTGGTATAACTGAATGAGTGCCTCCAGTTTGGCATCTATTTGTTGAAACATCTCGAGGGTTATTCTGCCAATTCCTAGAGACTTGTTCTTTGCCAATTTCTTCAGTGCAGCTTTGACCTATTCCTTCATTACCATTTGTTCTTGATCATACACCACCGCCGGAAATGGATGAACATCAACCAGTTCTTTTTGGTACAGTGACTGTGTATTCCTTCCATGTGCTTTTGATGTTACTTGCATCATTCAATATTTTTCCCATAGAGTTTTTCAATATTGCAACTTGAGGCTTGAATTTTTTCTTCAGTTCTTTCAGCTTGAGAAATATTGAGTGTGTTCTTCCCTTTTGTTTTTCTAATTCCAGGTCTTTGCATATTTCATTATAATAATTGACTTTTTCTTTTCAAGCTGCTCTTTGAAATCTTCTGTTCAGCTCTTTTATGTTGTCATTTCTTCCATTTGCTTTAGCTGCTCCTTGTTCAAGGGCAGGTTTCAGAGTCTCTTCTGACATCCCTTTTGGTTGTTTCTTCCTTTCCTGTTTTTTAAATGACCTCTTGCTTTCTTCATGGATGATGTTCTTGATGTCTTCTGTGGGAATTCCTCTGTTTTTCAGCCATTGGTGTTCAATGCATCAACTCTATTCTTTACCAAAAAAACCCCAAACTCACTGCCATTGAGTCAGATGCAACTCATTGCGACCCATCCTTGGGTTTCTGAGGCAATATTACTACAGAAGTAGATTGCCCAATCTTCCTTCTGAGGAGTGGCTAGTGAGCTTGAATTGCCAGATTTCTGGATGGTCTTTAAATTCAGGAAGGATAAGTTCAAGGTCATATTTTGGCTCTTGTGGACTCGTTTTACTTGTCTTCAACTTCAAGTTGAACTTGCATTTGAGCAGTTAATGGTGTGCTCCACAATCGGCTCCTGGCCGTATTTTAGCTGAAGATATTGAACTTGTGCATCGCCTCTTGCCACAGATGTAGTCAATCTGATTCCTGTGTACTCCATCTGGTGAAGTCCACGTGTATAGCCAACATTTGTGTTGTTGAAAAAATGTGTTTGCAATGGATAAGGTGTTGGTCTTTCAAAATTTTATTATGTGATCTCCAGTGTTATTTCTATCAACAAGACCAAATTTTCCAACTGTCGGTTATTCTTCTTTGTTTTCAACTTCTATATTCCAATCACCGGTGATATAATCACATCTTTATTGCATGTTTTATCAATTTCAGACTGCAGAAGTTGGTAAAAATATTCAATTTCCTCATCTTTGGCTTAGGTGGTTGGTTCATAAATTTGAATAATAGTAGTATTAACTGGTTTTCTTGTAGGCATATGGATGTTACCTGTCACTGATAGCCCTGTACTTCAGGATAGATCTTTTTTTTTGTTTGTTTGTTTTTTCTTTATATATTTTATTTTTTTTAATTTTAATTTTAAAAGCTTGTTATACATTCAATGTCATGCGTACATTTAGTTTCATTCCCCATTCACCATGTCCAACCCTAACCTAGTCTCCTCCCCTCCCTACCCTGCAACACTCCCCCTGTGCCCCTCATAATTATGCACTCCTGTTTGTCCTGCATTTCTTCAGTTTGAATGTTGGGTCTTTGGTGTCCCATGCCTATTGCTTTAAGGTATGTATTACCATTGAGTATGTGGGTGTGGCATCCTGGGTTGCGTGGTCTGTGTGTACATCTTGTTAATCATTGGGCTGAAAGCCCGCCCTTGGGGGTGAGTTTTATTCCAGGCGCTGAACGTATTTCAAGGCCATAGTATTGGGATTCTCACCAGACTTCATCTGGCCAGTAATTCTGGTCATTATTGAGTTTTTGGATTTTGTTCCATGTTTTCCCTCCCACTCTATCAAGGATCTCCAGATTTGATCCTTTCCTTAGTGGTTGGCATGGGTAGCTGGGCACCATCTGGTTCTTCTGGTCTTGAGGGCCATTTTTTTTTTGTGCATTCTTCTTCACTTCTGATGCTAGGTGATCATTAGCTGCATCCTAGATGGCTGTTTGAAAGCTTTTTAGACTCCAGTTGCTACTCACCAATGTAGGACGTGGAACAACGCTTTTATGTATTTTGTTGTGCCAATTGAGTCTGGTGTACCTCAGTGCTATGGTCCTGAGGTAGTAGCTCTATTGGATCTCTCTCCCATAGTGTTGTGATGTCTGTGAGAGATTATTCAGTGTCTGTCTTCTATTGTTTCTGTAAGGACTGCAGATATTTTGTATCACTGGTGTCTGTACAAGATAAGCCTCAGCTGAGTCTGTCCTTGGTCTAGAGTATACCTCTATTCACTGATCCCTGTCTGATAAACTCAGGTGTTTATGTGTTTATCTGTATAGCCTAGTGTTTGGTGTTAATGGCAATGTGGTATTGTGGACACATAGGTTGGTTTTAACATCTGTCATCTATCTCTTATGTACACAGTTCGGTGTCCTCTCTTTTCCTAATGTTATCATGGTGATCATATATCCTTCTCGTATATCCCTCCCCCTACCCATTTCAGAATATAAGCCCCAACTATCCCTAAATTAATCCCTCACTTTCCCTTCTCATCCAGGTAATCTACTAGGTGAGTTCCCTTTCCCAAGCAAACCCTTGTCTGTCTTTTTACAGTAATGGGCTCATACAATACTTGTCCTTCTGCAATTGACTTATTTCACTCAGCCTAATGTCCTCAAGTTCATCCATATTGTGAGATGATTCATGTATCCCTCATTGTTCTTTAATGTGGCATAGTATTCCATTGTGTGGAAATACCATAACTTGGTTATCCACTCATCTGTTGATGGGCATTTAGGTTGTTTTCATCTCTTTGCTATGGTGAATTGTGCTGCAATGAATGTGGGTGTACATATGTCTGTTTGTGTGCTCTCTCTCACTTCTTTAGGGTATATTCTTAGTAATGGAATTGCTGGGTCAAATGGTACTTCTATTTTCAGTTTTTTAAGGAAATTCCATACTGTTTGCCACAATGGTTGTACCATTATACAATCCCACCAGCAGTACACAAGAGTTCCAATCTCTGCACAACCCCACCAGCATTTGTTACTATCTGATCTGTTGAACTTTGCTATTATTGCTGGGGTGAGATGATATCTCATTGTTGTTTTGATTTGCATCTCTCTAATGATTAATGATCATGAGCAATTTCTAATGTGTTTGTTGGCTGCTTGTATATCTTCTTTGGTGAAGTGTCCGTTTAAGTCTTTTGCCCATTTGTGAATTGTCTTTTTGGTGTTGAGATGTTGAAGTTTTCTGTAGATTTTGGAGATAAGTCCTTTGTCAGATATGTCATAGGCAAATATTTTCTCCGCATCTGTGGGTTCTTTTTTTACTCTTTTGACGAAATCTTTCAATGCACACAAGAATTTAATTTTAAAAGGTCCCAGTCGTCTAGCTTCTCTTCTATCTCCTGCACATTCTGGGTTATGCTTAACAGTCTATTTATGCTGTAAATTAGGGCTCCTAGATTTGCCCTATTTTATCTTTGATTAATTTTATAGTTTTGGGTTTTACATTTAAGTCTTTGATCCAGCTTGAGTTTATTTTTGTGTATGGGGTGAGATATGGGTCTTGTTTCATTTTTCTACAGGTGGATATCCAGTTTTGCCAGCACCATTTGTTAAAGAGGCTATCCCCCATTTAATGGGCTTTGGGCCTTTCTCTAAGATCAGTTGTCCATAGATGGATGGGTCTAAGTCTGAGCTTTTGATTCTGTTCCATTGGTCTATCTGTCTATCACTGTACCAATGTTGTTGTTGTTATGTGCCATTGAGTTGGACCCGACTCATAGCGACCCATCCTTGGGTTTCTGAGGCAGTATCACTATGAAAGTAGATTGCCCCATCTTCCTTCTGAGGAGTGGCTGGTGGGTTTGAACCACTAGCCTTTTGGTTAGCAGTCAAGTGCCTTAGCCACTATGCTACCAGAGCTCCTATTGTACCAATAACATGCTGTTTTGATTACTGTGGCTATATAGTAGTTCTTAAGATCTGGGAGCATCAGACCTCTCACTTTGTTTTTCTTGAGAAGGAAGTGCTCTGCTTATCCTAGGTCTCTCTCCTTTCCATATGAAATTAGTAATTAGTTTTTCCATGTCCTTAAAGAATTTTGTTGAAATCTGGATTGGGATTACATTAAATGTATAGATTGCTTTAGGTAGAATGGACATTTTCACAATGTTTAGTCTACCTAACTATGAACAAGGCAGGTTCTTCCATTTATATAGTACCTTTGTTGTCTCTTGTAGCAGTGTTTTGTAGTTTTCTCTGTATAGGTCTTTTGTACCTTTGGTGAGGTTTATTCCTAGATATTTTTCTTTTTCGTAGCTATAGTGAATGATATGGTTTCCCTTATTTCATTATCAGAGGAGTCCTTGCTGATGTAGAAAAATCCAACTGATTTTTGTATGTTGATCTTGTATCCTGCCACTTTGCTGAACCTCTCTATTAGTTCCAGTAATCTTTTCATTGAGTCCCTTGGGTTTTCTATGTATAGGATCATATCATCTGCAAATAGAGATAGTTTTAATTCCTCTTTGCCAATATGTATGCCTTTTATTTCTCTTTCTTGCCTTAATGCCCTGGTCAGGACTTCCAATACAATGTTAAATAGAAGTGGTGATAGAGGGCATCCCTATCTGATTCCTGTTCATAAGGGGAATGTCTTGAGTCTTTCTCCATTAATATTGATGTTGGCCGTTGGCTTTGCACATATACCCTTCATTATGTTGAGGAATTTCCCTTCTATCCCAATTTTACTGAGAGTTTTAAACAAGAATGGATGTTGGATTTTTATCAAATGCCTTTTCTGCATCAATTGATATAATCATATGGTCCTTTTCCTTTGTTTTGTTTATGTGGTGGACTACATGGATTGATTTTCTGATGTTGAGCCATGCTTGCAAAACTGGTATGAATCCTACTTGGTACGGATGTATTAATTTTTTGGTACGTTGTTGGATTCTGTTGGCCAGGATTTTGTTAAAGAATTTTGCATCTATGTTCATGAGTGATATTGGTCTGTAGTTTTCCTTTCTAGTGTTGTCTTTCCCTGGTTTTGGTATTAGTGTTATGCTTGCTTCATAAAATGAGTTTGGGAGTACTCCATCTTTTTCTATGTTCTGGAATAGCTTGAGTAGCATAGATCTCAACTCTTCTCTGAATATTTGATAGAATTCTCCAGTGAAGCCATTAGGGCCAGGGCTTTTCTTTGTGGGAAGTTTTTTTTATGACTTGTTCAATTTCTTCCCTTGTTATGGGTCTGTTCAAGTTTTCTGTTTCTGAGTGGGATAATTTAGGTAGATCTTGTGTTTCTAGAAACCTGTCCATCTCTTCTAGATTCTCATATCTATTAGTGTACAGTTTTCCATAATATTCTGTCAGTATCTTTTTTATTTCAGTTGGTTCTGTTGTGATGACACCATTTTTGTTTACAATTGTTGTGATTTGGGTCTTCTCCTTTTCTTTTGTTAGGTCTGCCAATGGTTTATCGATTTTATTAATCTTTTCAAAGAACCAGCTCTTTGCTTTGTTGATTTTCTCTATTTTTTTATGTTTTCTGTTTCACTTATTTCTGCTCTGATCTTTATTATTTCTTTGTTTCTAGCTACTGTAGGACTCTTTTGTTGTTCTATTTCTAGTTGTTGTAGTTGATAAGTTAGAGTGTTGATTTTGTTTCTTTCATCTTTTTTGATGCATGCATTTATTCTATAAACTGTTCTCTGAGTACTGCTTTTGCTGTGTCCCATAGGTTTTGGTAGGATGTATCTTCATTCTCATTAGTTTCTAGGAATTTTTTTATTTCAGTTTTTACCTGTTCTGTAACCCAATAGTTTTTAAGCAGAAAGTTGTTCAGCTTCCATATGTTTGCTGGTTTTTCCTTGCTCTTCCTATTATTAATTTCTAGTTTTATAGCATTGTGGTCAGAGA
>NW_006921916.1:511932-528240 GCF_000298275.1 Orycteropus afer afer
GTATTTTGGAGCATTTTCATTGGGTGCATAAATGTTTATTATTGTAACCTCTTCTTTGTCAATTGACCCTTTCAGCATCATATAATGCCCTTCCTTGTCTCTTAAGATGTTTTTCATCTTAATGTCTATTTTATCAGAAATCATAATTGCTACCCCTGCCCTTTTTCAGTTTCCATTGGCTTGGTATATTCTTTTCCATTCTTTAACTCTTAATTCATTTTTATCTTTGTGTCTAAGGTGTGTCTCTTGTAGGCATCATATCAATGGGTCTTCTTTTCTTATCCAGTCTGTCACTTTCTTTCTCTTTATAGGTGCATTTAGTCCATTCACATTGAGTGTAATTAGCGATAGGTATGAGTTGATTGGTGTCATTCTACTGTGGTTTTTTTTGTCATGTTGTTGGTGATTCCTTAGTCCATGTATATTTCTGTGCTGAGTTCAGTTTGTTGGCTATTGCTTTCTCCCTTTTTTTCTTTATAGTCAGTTTGTGTTCATTAAGCCCATATATTTTCCTTCCTTCTGGATTTGCTTAGAAGAATTGTTACTCTTCTCTGTGGTTACCTTGGAATATATTCTTGTCTCTATATTTTTAGAACAGTGCATGCTGCAAAGACATTGTCGTGTTTGCCTCTTCATTTGAGGGTCTGTACCTAGAAGTACTATTTCCTCTGATAGGTCAGTTGCTGTTGTTGTGTGCTGCTTGAGTTCCCTGGTTTTAAATGTAGAATGTTTTATGGTCTTATTATGAGTATCTATTTCTGATTTGGTTTTAGAGTTGATATCACATATCCTGGTTTTGCTGCTCCCTGTTGTGGGTTCTCTATTGGTAGGACTTCCTTAAGCATTTCTTGTAGGGTTGGTCTGGTTTTCACAAAGTCTCTTAATTTCTGTTTTCTGAGAATGTCTTGATTTCACTCTCATATTTTATGGATATTTTGGCTGGATATTGGTTGGAAGTTTTTTCCTTTAGAGTTTTATATATGCCATCCCATTGCCTTCTTGCTTGCATGGTTTCTGCTGAGTAATCAGAGCTCAGCCTAACTATTTGATTATTATAAATAATATTTCTTTTTTCCCAGGCAGCTCTCAAAATTTTTTCTTTGTCTTTGGTTTTGGAAAGTTTGATTATAATGTGCCTCGGTGTCATTCTTTTGGGGTCAGTCTTGTGTGGGGTTCTTGGACAAATATCTTTTCTTCCTTCATGATATGGGGGAATTTTTTTGCTAGTAGATCTTCCACAATTTTCTTGGTGGTTTTTTTCACCTCTTCTTGTTCTGGAATTCCAATGAGTCTTAAATCTTTTCGTCTCATATCATTGCATATAATTCTTAGGCTCTCTTCATTTCTTTTAAATTTTTGTTCTAATTTTTCTTCATACAGGCTAGTGTCCAGGGATTTGTCTTTTAGTTGGGATATGCATTCTTCAGCCAGTTCTAATCTGCTCTTTTCATCTTCTACTGTGTTGTGTAGTTCTGTCATTTTGGTGTTCATAGCTTGCATTTCAATAGACATTTTCCGCATTTCTAACTGCTGTTTTCATATGAGTTCTGATTAATCTTAATATTAATCAGAATCTTAATTAGTCTTAATATTCTGCTCCTCAATGATTTTCCTGAGTTCCTCCAGGGAACTGTCTGTGTTCTCCTTGTTTCTGTTTGGGGTTTCCTTAGGCTTTTGTATAACTCTATAAACATATCTTCTAAATTCCTTCTCAGATAATTCTATTGCCTCCTCTTCCTCCATGTATAATGAGACCTTTGCTTGTGGTTTTGTTTCTAATGCCTTGTCCTTCTTTTTTGTTTGATTTGAGGTTGCCTGTTGTTTCCTAGACATTTTGAGGTTGTCTTTAGCTGCTGGTTACATGTTGAATTGTTTTGTCTTGGTTTTATGGTTTAATATTTTGAAAAGGTGAAGCTGGTATATTTTATTTTATTATTGATTCACGTATGTTGGGTTGCTCTGCTGTTTTCTTTGTGATGGTGGAATCACTGTGTGGAATGTGGATATGTGTTTCTGTTTGTCATAAAGAGGGTTTAGAGTTTGAAGTGGGAGGTTTTATGGTAATTGGCTGAATATGGTTTCTTCTATTGAATGGGTGAAGTTATTGGCAGAGAAGGTGGGAGCAGAAGAAGGAAAGCTTGGTGTTGCTAGGATCGGTTTCTAGGGCTTTGTGTGGGCTGTTATTGATGACGTAGTTATTTACACATCCGCGGCTCAATCTCAGGAAAGATTCCTGTTGTTAGGGAGTCACCACTTTCTGCCAGGCTCAGGCACACTCAACAACCCTGCTTTCGAGGTCCCTCAGCACCAAAAAGCCAATCCAAGGCAAATTCCTGGGACCGCACTCAGCTGGGGCTTCTTCTCTCTCCTTGTCCCATCTGCCCGCAGCGCTGGTGCAATCCCCCCTGACCATGAATGGCTCAAGAGTTTGTCTGTGATACTGCCTGCTTGCAGTGCCAAAGATGCATGTGATTTCAGCTGTACTGGAGTTGGGAGAGTACCTCCTAGTAAACTGTGATCCAGATATCAGTGATAAAGATAAGCACAGACCTCTCAAAGTCTCCCAGGCTGACCCAAGTCCACTCAGTGACCCGCTGAGGGGGGAGTGAGCTCACCCTCCTGGAGCACCAGTGAGCTCTCCACTTGAATTTCAGTGGTGCTGCACATGCCTGTTTGCATTTAGGTAACCCAAGTTACCAATAAAATCAGGTGCTGGAGGCAGATCCTTGGGGCTGTTTGCTGGGATGTTAGTGTGGTCACTGGTATGCTGACATAGGGTGTCTTCTTTCTTGGCTCACAGAGATCTCAGGTGGCTGCCCTCACCCGCCAGTCAGTGACTGCCCCAGGGAAGTTTCCAATGGCCTCTCTTGGCTGCCCATCCATCTTCCACCAGGTAGATCGTTCTTAAATAATCTCCCTGTGCCTTTCCTCTAATTCTGCTCTTCTGTGTTTGGTGCACTCTGATTCAGTGAGCTATTCAGAGCACCAAAATCCCTACTTCAAACTGCTGTACCTAGTTTTTCAAGCACTAAGGTGCTAGAGGGAAATAGCGTGGTGCTTACTGATGAGACTCCATTTTGAATCCCACTTCAGGATAGATCTTGAAACATTTTTTATGATGATGAGTGCCATGCCATTACTCTTCAATTTGTCTTTCCTGGCACAGCAGATCATATGGTTGTCTGATTCAAAATGGCCAAAACTGGTTCATTTCAACTCACTAATGGCTAGGATATTGATCTTTATGTGTTCCGTTTCATTTTTGACTACTTCCAATTTTCCTAGGTTCATACTTCATACATTGAATGTTCCAATTAACAATGGATATTTGTAGCTATTTCTTTCCATTTTGAGTTGTGCCACATCAGCAAATGGATGTCCCAAAAGATTTACTCCATTCACATCATTAAGCTCAGCTCTACTTTGAGGAAGCAGCTCTTCCCCGGTTTTATTTTGAGTACCTTCTGACCTGAAGGGCTCATCTTTCAACACTGTATTGTACAATGTTTTAGGGCTATTCATAAAGTTGTCCAGTAATAAATCAGACAGTGTTTCACTGCTATTCTTAAGGTCTTCCCTGGGCAATTCTTTGAGAAGTGGATGACTCCTTTCCTCTGTGTCTGTCATCATCTGGAAGCTCCACTGAAACCTGTCCACCATGGGTGACCCTGCTGGTATTTGATATACCAGTGGCATAGCCTCCGGCCTCACAGCAACACACAAGCCACCACAGTATGACAAACTGACAGAAGAGTGCTGGACAGGTTGAATAAGTATGGTGAAAAGACACTACCCTGACACACATCTCTCCTGATTTTAAATTATGCAGTATCCATTTATCTTATTTGAAGTACCTCTTGGTCTATGCACAAATTCTACATAACTACAACTTTATTGTGTTCTGGAATTCCCATTCTTCACAATATCTGTATTGCTGTCCAATGTTATCTACAGTCAAACGCCTTTGCATAGTCAGCAAAATACAGGTAAACATCATCCTTGTATTCTCTACTTTCAACCAAGATCCATCTGACATCAGCAATGATATTGCTCTTCCTATATCCTATTCTGAATCTGGCTTGAATTTCTGGCAGTTTCCTGTTGATGTACTGCTTTAATAATTTTTGAATTTTCTCCAGCAAAATTTTACTTGTGTGTGTTATAATGATATTGTTTGGCGATTTCCATAATCTGTTGAATAAGTTTTCTTTGGGATGTGCACTTCCATGGATCTCTTCTAGTCACTTGGCCAGGTCTTTCATATTTCTGGGCATAGATGAATAAGTAATTCCAATGTTGCATCCTTTTGTTGAAATATATCAATTAGTTTCTGTCAGTCCCTAAAGCCTTGTTTTTCAAATATGGCTTTGGTGCAACTTGAACTTCTTCCTCTAATGCCTTTGGTTCTTGATGGCATGCTATCTCCTGAAATGGTTAAACATTTACCAAGGCTTTTTGGCACAGTTACTCTGTGTATTTCTTTCACTTTTTTTTTTTTTTTTTTTTTTTTTTTTTTTTTTTTTTTTTTTTTAATTGTGCTTTGGGTGCAAATTTACAAAGCAAATTTGATTTACATTCTTTCACCTTCTTTTAATGCTTCCTGTGTCATTCGATATTTTGCTCATAGAATCCTTCAATATTGCAACTTGAGGCTTGGATATTTTCTTCAGTTCTTTCAGCTTGAGAAATGCTGAGCATGTCCTTCCCTTTGGTTTTCTAACTCTAAATCTTTGTACATTTCATCATAATACTTTACCTTGTCTTCTCAAGCTGCCTTTTCAAATCTTCTGTTCAGCTCTTTTACTTCATAGTTTCTTCCATTTGCTCTTGCTACTCTACATTCAAGAGCAAATCTGAGTCTCTTCTGACATACATTTTAGTCTTCTTTTTTTCTTGTCTTTTAAAAGACCTTTGGCTTTCTTCGTGTAATATGTCCTTGATGTCATCCCACAACTGGTCTAGTTTTCAGTCATTAGTGTTCATTGTCTCAAATCTACTCCTGTGATGGTCTCTACACCCAGGTGAGATATACCCAAGGTCATACTTTGGGCTCTCATGGACTTGTTTTAATTCTTCAGCTTCAGTTTGAACTTGCATATGAACAATTGATGTCTGGTCAGCAGTTGTACCCTGGCCTTGTACTGACTGATGATATTGAGTTTCTCCATCCTCTCTTTCCACAGAGATAGCTGACTAGATTACTGTATATTTCAGCTGGTGAGGCCCACATATATAGTTTTCATTTATGTTGTTGAAAATAGGTATTTGCAACAAATAAGTCATTGGTCTTAAAAACTTCCATCATGAAAACTCCATTGGTATTTCTATCACCAAGGCCATATTTCCCAACTGCTGATCCTTTTTTTTTGCTTCCAACTTTTGCATTCCAATTGCCAGTAAGTATCAGTACATCTTGATTAAATGTTCAATCAATTTCATACTGCAGAAGTTGATAAAAATCTTCAATTTCTCCATCTTTTAGTGTGTAAATTTGAATAGTAGTCATATTAACTGGTCTTCCTTGTGGGCATATGGATGTCATCCTATCACTGACAGCCTTGTACATCAGGACAGATCTTGAAATTTTCTTTTTGTTGGTGAATATGATGTCATTTTTCTTCAATTTGTCATTCCCAGCATGGTAGACTATAGGTTTTCCAAATCAAAATGATCAGTACCAATCTATATCAGCTCACTAATGCCTAAGATATTAATTTTTATGTGTTCCATTTCATTTTTTTCAACTTACAACTTTTCTAGATTCATACTTCATACATTCCATGTTCCTATTATGAATGTATACTTCAATGGGTGTTCCTCATTTTGAGTCATGCCACATATTACAAGTATGATTAGTAATATTGATTAGTAACATGTACAAAAACACATGAGAGTTTGAGAAGTCAAGATATAAATTAAAAATTGATGCTCTTTCTCAATAGGGAGATTTTCATCAATAAACAACAATAAGCTGAATAAAATTCTCTTCCTTTAGCATAAAATTTGAGAATTAAAAACATATAATTTCCATGATATATAAGGTTACTAAAAATCCCATGGCCATTATATTACAACAGAAGCAGACAAGATTTTAGTCATTAGCACCAACAGCAGTTGTTTATTGGACTGCTTAGTACATGGTTGGCATTATGTTAATGATACATACTTAAAAGAGATAGAATAGTCCTTTTTTTCAAAAGATATATAGTTGAATTTGTTTGGCATTACTAGTCTTATTTTCCATCATCTATTATAGTACATTTGAGTATAAAGAGATATATTAAAGTACATCAATAGTTCACAGACTCTCTGTGAGAACTAACAAATATGGGAGGGATATTGCACAACCAGAAAATATGCATGTAGTAGAAACACCCAGCCACACTGCAGGACTATCAGGCAGAAACAACATGGCCTATGGCTTGGTACACATAGTACCACAGAGCAGACCCTAGACATATTGCCTCAGCTACTGGGAAAACTAGATGCCTGTGCCACTATGCCTGCTAGAAGATGTTCTGCTCTGAGCACTTCCTCTATTTCCCACTGCCACTTCTAAATCATTCACCATGCAGCCTGACTGTGCAGACCAAACAGCATTCAGTCGGGTGACTGACTAGCGGAGGTGGGGGGGGGGCAGACCACAATGAGTGACACTGTTAGAGTCAAACAAACTTTTATAAATATTTTGTCTGGTGTTTCAGTAGAAATTTATCACTTTTTATAAAAACACCCCAGTAGTTATTTACAATAAGATTTTTATTTTTTATTTTTTTCTTGTAAACTCAGCTTATGTGGATCAATATATCTAGAAGGGTAAAACTCTATGCTAAGTTACTTTGAAAGTTCTAATACAGTAGTCAGAGTTGTCATTATGATGCTATTACAATGATGCTTCGGATGATGTGATTTTATCTGCATTTGCTACAAACATGTGCTATTGTTTTTGTTGCTGTGGTGTTTTTATAGTTGCTGATTTTGTCAAATTTTCTGATGTTTTAGCTACAGTATTGTAGTAAGTAGTATTTTTGAACATATATCAATAACTTTTTTGAGAATGAAGTAGTAATTCAAAGAAAAGGAGGAAAAAAGCTACTGCTTAGGTAGTAATAGGGAGCTCTGGTAGCATAGTGCCTAAGGCACTTGACTGCTAACCAGAAGGCTGGCGGTTCAAACCCACCAGCCACTCCTCGGAAGGAAGATGGGGCAATCTACTTCCATGGTGATACTGCCTCGGGAACCCAAGGAGGGGTCGCTATGAGTTGGATCTGTCTCGACAGCAAATAACAACAACAACAGTTAGTAATAATGTTGTAATTCAATGTAGAAAGATTTTATAAAACAATTTTGTTGTTAGTGTTCATATATTCTAAGAAATATTGCAGTTAAGCAATTCACAACTATATTTATCACATATTATTCTATGATTAAAATTGGTAATGAACATTAGTAAAGATTCTGTATGATCTGGTATGAGTGGAGGTCCATGGTGGGGGTGATGCCATGATTCACTGTATTGGTTAACACCAACCCTAATGATGCCACGGTTCATGTCGTCACTACATAGAACTCAAGAAAAAGAAAGTTTTAGCTTTGCAGTGTATATAATTAAATATGACAATCTAGAAAGGTGATTGGAATAAGCAAGCCAGGTATTAGTCTCTGTCATTATTGAGTAGTGCATGCAAGTAATAAACAGAGGGCAGTAATTAATTGGTTGCTAAAGAAGTTACTCCACCACCTGTCAGTTTGTCATAAAGTGGTGGCTTATGTGTTGCCATGCTGCTGGAAGCTGTATCACTAGCATTTCAAATACCAGCAAGGTCACCTATGGTGCACAGGTTTTGGCAGAACTTCTACACAAAGACAGACCAGGAAAAAGGACCTGGAGAGCTACTTCTGAAAATTAGCTGGTTAAAACCTTGTGGATCACAACAGAATATTGTCTGATATATTTCTAGCATATGAGCCCTTGAGGTTGATCCCTACACCACTACCATAGAGTTGATTCCAACTCATAGCAACTCTGTAGGGCAGAGTAGAATTTTCCCATAGAGTTTCCAAGGCTGTAATCTGAATAGAAGCAGATTGGTCCATCTTTCTCCCATGGAGTGGCTGGTGGGTTCAAACCACTGACCAACTAGTGGCCTACCGCTTTAACTGCTGCATCATCAGGACTCCTTTTGGGGTTGATAGGCACTCAAAATATACAATGACCACAACAATGGGTCAAGCATGCCAAATATTGTGAAGATGGTGCAAGGCTGGGCAGTATTTTGTTGTGTTGTGCATGGTCACCACGAGTCAGAGCTAAATTTATGGTAACTAACAACAACAAAGGAATGGCTGCTGTCATAGATGCTGATGCTTATTGCATGTGTATAGATTAATGTTGTCTAGCAGAGATATCATATTAGTCACACATGTGATTTTGCACTGATAGTAGCTACATTAAAAAGGTAAAAGGAAACTAAAGGACATTATGCTGAGCAAAGTAAGTCAGATACAAAAGGGAACATACCGTATAATATAACTTATATGGAAAAAAACAAACATAAAGAACCAAAAGTAAGTAGTGTTTACCAGTGGCATTAGGAAGGGGGAAAAATGAGGTTCTTGCTTAGTGCACATTGTATGTATGTTAATAATGGTAGGAAAATTTTGGAAAAAGAGAAAACTTTAAGAAGGTAATTGATGTCACTTAGAATACTTGTAGAAATTGATAAAATATTGTATGCTTTGTTGTGTGTATATCATTATAATAAAAACGGTAAAAAGAAAAAGGTGCAATTCATTTTATGAATACATTTTATCTAATCTAATGTATAGGTTGGGCAATCCTACTTCCGTAGTGATACTGCCTCGGAAACCCAAGGAGGGGTCGCTATGAGTCGGGGCCGACTCGACGGCAAACAACAACAACAACAACAACAACAATCTAATGTATCCAAAATATTACCTTTTTTTTGCTGTTGTGAGAGCCATAGAAATTTTTTAAAAATATTGTTGTTCAAAATATGCACAGCAAAACACAGCAATTCAACAGCTGCTACATGTACAATTCTGTGGCATTGATTACATTCTTTGGGTTGTGCAACCATTCTTGCTTTCTTTTCTTTTTATTTTAATTTCTATTGTGATTTGGGTAAAAGTTTACAGAGCAAATTCACTTCCCATACAGCAGCTCACATATGCTTTGTCTCATGACATTGAATGAAATTTCCCACAATGCAACAGCTCCCCTCCCACTTCCTCATCATAGTTACATCTTCCTTGTGTCCATCCCTCCCATACACTCCTGCTCCCTAGCTGTTTCCCTGTGCATACACAGCCCTTCTATTCTCCCATGATTGATCTCTCCAAGGATTATATCCACCTAATGTAAATGTTCAGCTCATATGTCTGTCTTTTGTTTGGCTGGAAGCCATGGGAGTGGATTCAATTCCAGTCCTGAAGGCCAGCTAGGAGCCATAGTCTCAGTGGTTCCATCAGGCTCTATCAGACCAGCAAACCTTGTCCCAGTCACTCCCCCCTGGTTTTGTTTTTGGTGATTTTGAACTTTGTTCCACATTGTTCTCTCATTGTATCCAGGATCTCCTACATAGATTCCCCTCTGAGAGGCTGATAGTAGTAGCTGGGCACCTTCTAGTTCTTCTGGTCTCACAGTCTTATAGGCTGAGGATCACATGGTGTTACAGTCGTTTGGACTAATTGTTTCCATGCATCTTTGGTTTTCTTCATTCCTCTTTGATTTGGACAAGGAGAGACCCATCATCGCATCTAAATGGTTGCTTGCAAGCTTTTAAGACCCCAGTCGCTACACACCAAAGTAGAATGTGGAGCAATGTTTTTGTGCAGTTTGTTATGCCAATTGAACTTGATGTCCCCACAGCCATGGTCCTGAGCCCAGAGGTCCAACTATTTTCTCCCTCTGGGTAGGTGGCTGTGGCCAAGAAGTCACCACAATGTTGTCCCTTGTCAGCTCTACTGTACACCTGGGAATTCTTACAAAACATACAAATACACTTGTAGAAACATTGTCTGACAACCCTATACATGGTCATGGGCACACTCCCTCCTGCATAGACATAACTAATAGTTCTGCCTGCCACCCATCTGTCCACTTGTATATCAATGTTTGCTTTCACTGACAACAAAGTACTGTATGTGCAGAAGGGTTCATCTTTGTTGTCTGTACCTTCCATGCACCTCTTTATGTCTTCCTCTTCCTTAATGCCACGTGTTGATCATTCCTATTTGGTACATCATTCCTATTTGGTACATTGCCCTTCTCTTCACCCAAATCAACACTTGTCTCTACCTACCTATCATTGTTCCCTCCCCTTCCCTTTCACCCCTGGTAACCAACAAGGAAAATTTCCTGCCATATGTAAACCTTTCCTTGACTTTTATAATAATGGACTAATACAATATTTGTCCTTCTGTGATTGACTCATTTCACTCAGCATAATGTCCTCCAACTTCATCCATGTTATGCAGTGTTTTGCAGATCCTACATTATTCTTAAGTGTTGCATAGTATTCCATTGTGTGTATGCACCATAGTTTGGTAATCCATTCTTCTGCTTATGGGCACCTAGGTTGTTTCCATTTTTGGCTATTGTAAATAGTGCTGTGATGAACATGAGTGTGCATATATCTGTTCTTGTCCTGGCTCTCACTTTAGGATACATACCTAGTAATGGGCTTGCTGGGTGACATGGTATTTCTAATTCCAACTTTTTAAGGTATCACCATACTGCTTTCCACACTGGTTGTACCACTTTACAGTTCCATCAGCAGTGTATGAGAGTCTGAATCTCTCCACATACTCACCAGCATTTGTTATTTTCTGTCTTGTTGAACTTTGTTACCAGTGCTGGGGCAATATGGTATCTCTTTGTTGTTTATATGCACTTCTCTGATGGCTAACAATCGTGAGAATTTCTTCGTGTTTGTTGGCCACCTGAATATCCTCTTTAATGAAGTCTATTCATGTCTTCTGTCCATTTTTAAATTGGATTGTTAATCTTTTTTTTGTTGAGGTGTTGGAGTTTTCTATAATTCTAGAGATAAGTCCCTTGTCAGATATGTCATTGCCCAATATTTTTCCCCATCTGTAGGTTCTCTTTTGAATCTTTTGCAGAAGTCTTTGGAAACATATACAGATTTAATTTTTAGGAGGTCTCATTCATCTAGTTTATCTTCTGCTGCTTGTGCATTTTGGGTTATGCTTGATATCTATTTATGCTCTATATTAGGGCCCCTAAATTTGTCCCTATTTTTCCCTTGAGGAACTTTATAGTTTTTGGTTTCACATTTAAGTCTTTGATCCATCTAGCATTAGTTTTTGTGTATGGTGTGAGTTACAGATCTTGTTTCATTTTTCTGCAAATGGATATCCAGTTTTGCCAGCACCATTTGTTAAAAAGACAATCTCTTCCCCGTTTAATGGATTTCATCCCTTTGTCAAAAGTCAGCTGACCATAGGTTGATGGATCTATTTTTGGCTTCTCAATTCTATTCCACTGGTCTGTATGCCTATCATTGTACCAATACCAGGCAGTTTTGACTACTGTGGCTATGTTGTAGGTTTTAAGATCTGGGAGTGTGAGACCTTCTCCTTTGTTCTTCTACTTCAATAATGATTTGCTTATCTGATGTCTCTTTCCTTTCCATATAAAATTAGTGATTGGCTTTTCCATATTCTTAAAGAACGTTGATGGGTTCTGGATTGGGATTGCATTGAATGTATAGATTGCTTTAGGTAATATTGACATTTTCACAATGTTCAATCTTCCTATCCATGAGCATGGTATGTTCTCTTTATGTAGCTCTATTATGGCTCTTTGAAGTAGACTTTTATGGTTTTCTTTGTACAAGTCTTTTGTGTCCCTGGTAAGATTTATTCCCACGTATTTTATTTGTTTGGTAGCTATTGTAATTTCTATTGATTTCCTTATTTCTTCTTCATCAATCTCTTTGATTTTGTGGAGGAATCCAATTGATTTTTGGATGTTGATCTTGTATCCTGCCACAATGCTAAATATTTCAGTTAGCTTCAGAAGATTTTTTACTGAGTCTCTTGGGTTTTCCACATATAGGATCATGTCATCAGCAAATAGGGATAGTTTGACTTCTTCTTTACCAATTTGGATACCTTTGATTTCCCTTTCTTGCCTTATTGCTCTGGCTAAGTCTTCCAATACAATGTTGAATAGAGGTAGTGAAAGAGGACATCCTTGACTGGTCCCCATTCACAACCCCTTGTGGTTTCTGTATCTCTATATTGAGAATAATGTTGGCTGTTGGTTTTGTATATATGCCCTTGATTATGTGGAGGATTTTCCCTTCTTTTCCTATTTTGCTGAGAGTTTTATCAGGAATGGGTGTTGGATTTTATCAAATGCCTTTTCTGCATCGATGGATATGATCATGTGGTTCTTTTCTTTTGTTTTATTTATGTGTCGGATAACATTGATTGTTTTTCTAATGTTGAACCATCCTTGCATACCTGGCATGAACCCCAGTGGGTCATAATTAATTATTTTTTGGATATGCTTTTGGAGTCTATTGGCTAGGATTCTGTTGAACATTTTTGCATCTATATTCATGAAAGATATTGGTGTGTGGTTTTCCTTTTTAGTGATGGTTTTCCCTGGTTTTGGTATCAAGGTTATGTTTGCTTCATAAAATGAATTAGGTAGGGAGGATTCCATCCTTTTGTATGTTTTGGAATAGTTTGAGTAGGATTGGTGTCAGTTCTTCTCTGAATGTTTGGTACAATTTTCCAGCGAAATCGTCTGGGCCAGGACTTTTTTTTTGTTGTTGTTGTTGATAATTTTTATGACCTGTTAAATTTCTTCTTTTGTTATGGATGTGTTCAACTTTTCCACCTCAGTTTGTGTGAGTTTAGGTAAGTAGCATGTTTCTAAAAATATGTCCATTTCTTCCAGATTTTCAAATTAGTTGGAGTACAGTTCTTGGTAGTATCCTGATATTATCCTTTTAATTTTTGTTGGTTCTGTTGTGATGTCACCCAATCTATTTCTTATTCATGTTATTTGTAGTCTCTCCCTCCTTTCCTTTGTTAAATTTGCCAGTGGTTTGTCAATTTTATGAGTCTTTTCAAAAAACCAACTTCTAGTCTTGTTGATTTTTAAAATTGTCTCTCTCTTTTCTGTTTCATTGATTTCTGCTTGAATCTTTATATTTCCTTTCTTCTGGTGACTGTAGGCTTTTCTTGATGTTCTTTTTCTAATTGTTGGAGATGTTGGTTTCATGTGTTGATTTTGGCTCTTTCTTCTTCTTTGATGTGTGCATTTATTGCCATAAACTGACCTCTAATCACTGCTTTTGCTGTGTCCCAAAGATTTTCATATGTTGTGTTTTCATTCTTGTTTAATTCAAGGAATTTTTAAATTTCATTTTTTTATTTCTTCTATTATCCAGTCCTTCTTAAGGGGCATGTTGTTCAGTTTCCATGTGTTTTTTCTTTTTCCATTGATCTTCCTATTCTTGATTTCTAATTTGATAGTATTGTGATTTGAGAAGATGCTTTGCAGTATTTCAATGTTTTTAAATTTATTAAAGCTTGGTTTATGGCCTAACATATGGTGTATCCTGGAGAATGTCCCATGAACACTGGAAAAGAATGTATATTGTACTGTGGTTGGTTGAAGTGCTCTGTAGATAGCTATAAAGTCAATTTGGTTGATTATATAGTTTAGTTCTTCTGCATCGTTGTTGAATTTCTTTCCAGTTGTTCTATCTTTGATTGAAAGTGATGTATTAAAGTCTCCTACTAGGACTGTGGAGTCATCTATTTACCTTTCCAATTCTGTTAAAGTCTGATTTATGTATTTTGGGGTCTTTCACTGAGTCCATAGATATTTATTATGGTTATATCTTCTTGTTCACTTGTTCTTTTACTCATTATATAATGTTCTGTATGGTTTCTTATGGTGTTTTTTGTCTTAAAGTCAATTTGATCAGACATTAATATTGCCACTCCTGCTGTTTATTGATTGTCATTTGTTTGATATATCTTTTTCCAACCTTTGATTTTTAGTCTATTTTTGTCTTTGTCTCTAAGGTGTGTTTCTTATAGACAGCATATTTTGATGAGCTCTGGTAGCATAGTGGCTAAGACACTTGCCTGCTAACCAGACGGCTGGTGGTTCAAACCCACCAGCCACTCCTCGGAAGGAAGGTTGGGCAATCCTACTTCCGTAGTGATACTGCCTCGGAAACCCAAGGAGGGGTCGCTATGAGTCGGGTTTGACTCGATGGCACATAACAACAACAACAACAACAATGTTTTCTTATCCAGTCTGCAACTATCCATCTCTTGAGTGGTGCATTTAATTCTTTGATATTCAGTGTAATTATTGACAAGTGTGAATTAGTTACTCTCATTTTGTTATATTTTTTTGGTAGTTTTCTTGTTTCTTTGTTCCATATAACGTTCTGTGCTAAGTTTGTTACATTTCTGAATTGTGTTATCATTTCCTTTGTTGCTATTGTTTTAGTATTTGCTAAATACTTGTGCTCATCCTCTTTCTTATTGTGATATGAAGGCTTAACATTTTTCTTTGAGGTTACCTTGTGATTTATAATTTTCTACCTGAGTTTAGAACAGTCCATTCTATCTTGCAACTTTCTTGACTTCCTCACCATTTAGAAGTTCTTGAACTACACTATTTCCCCTATCTTTTTGGTTTGTAGTTGTCCTCATGTGCCAATTGATGTCTCTGGTTCCCTGTTTACAATCTTGTAAGCTTATTTTACTTTGGTTATGTCCATAGCTGTGTTATTTTCTGGGTTATGCAATCTTGTATATTAATGGTCAGTTGTTGTTTGGTCTTTTTGGTTCTCTGTTCAAAGGATTCCCTTTAGTATCTCTTGTAAGGTTGATCTGGTTTTAACAAATTCTTTTAATTTCTACTTATCTGGAAATCTCCTAATTTCACCATCATATTTGAAGGACAATTTTGCTAGGTATATATTTCTGGGTGGAAATTTTTCTCTTTCATGGTTTTATATATACCATCTGATTACCTTCTTGCTTGCATGGTTTCTGCTGAGAAATAGAGATTATTCTTATTGGTTGTCCTTTGTAAGTAACTTTTTGTTTTTTCCATGCTGTTTTTAGGATTCCCTCTTTGTTTTTGGATTTGATGAGTTTGATGATGATATGTCTTGGTGATTTTCTTTTGGGGTCTATCCTGTTTGGAGTTTGTTGGACTTTCTGAATGGATATATTCTCACCTTTCAGCATATCAAGGAAGTTCTCTTCCAACATATCTTGGACAATTTTCTTTTCTCTTTTCTCAATTGTCTTTTTCTCTTCCTGGTCTGGAATTCCAATTACACATAGGTTACTCCTTTTGATAGTATCCCACATGAACCTTAGGCTTTCTTCATTTTATTTTGATGTTTTTCTGCTCGATCACTTTCCAAAGAAGTATTCAGCTATTTGTCTTCAATCTCATTAATTCTCTCTTCCATTGATTTGATTCTGCTCTTTTGCTCTTTCAATGTGTTATTTATTTCTGACAATTTATTATTAATCTTCTGGATTTCTATCTGTAGATTTTTTAGCATTTCTAGTTTTTCATAGATTTTGTCATTTTGTTCTTGTACTTTCTTCCAAAATTGTTCTAGGGTTTTGTCTGTGTTTTCCTTAAATTCATCAGTGTTTTCATTGATCTGCCTCTCAATCCTTTGAAAATACCTAAGTATAATTCTTTTGAATTCCTTATTAGGGAGTTCCAATGCTACTTCTTCTTTGGGGATGTATTCTGGGTCTGTATCCTGTTCCCTTGTTTCTACTACTTTATCTTGCTTCTTGTGTGGACTGTGATGATTTGTTGTCTGTGAGACATTGAAAGGTTGCTGTATTTTGATCTCTGTTAACTGTTTCTGAAGAGTAGTTAAGGATGAGTCAGGCTTTTCTTTGTGGTCATAAATCACTGGTCAGTTGTTAGAGAAGGAAGTGGTGACTCTCACTCAGTAAGTGGAGCTGCAGGAAGTGTGGTGTGGTTGTGTCATATGGACATGTTTGCTGTCTACCACTCAGTTAGACAAAAACAATGATTGAAAAACCATCAAAAAAGTAAAAGCAAGGAGACAAAAAACACACTGCTAAGCACATAGAAAAATCACCAAAAAAAGGAAAGAAAGAAAGAAAAAAGAAATAAAGGAAAAAAGAAAAAACACAATATCTAGGTAGAGGGCAATAAGAGAAAAGAAGTAAAGTAGGAGATTAATGAAGAGTAATATGGGAAAAATGCAAAAATAAAAACAA